>NC_043742.1:6696640-6775460 GCF_004337985.1 Pyricularia pennisetigena
CCTCTCCTTTGGCTTTGCTCACCGGTTTGATCAGCCCGAGAAAAACACGAAACTGCCGGTGCCACCTCGTCACTGTCCCGTCGCCCGAACCTAGCTGTGCTTGACGAGCCTTCCCTTTCCTTTTCCTTTTTTTCTCCCCGCCCCCCTAGCCAAAATACGTTTCCCGTGACCACACCCCATCCCTCTTTTCGGAAGTCTAGCCACATTTTATTCACGATACTAACCATGAATTGTACTTTTATATTCTCGTCAGGAGTCTGGACACGAAGAGATCTCCCGATTGTGGATATTCATTCTACATGGCACAAAACATCTTTCTCGCCTCGTTAGTGGCATGCATACATGTCATCGCGAACGCTTGCCCGAACACATGGCCATCTCAGTACCCACTTTCTCCCGTGTCTTGCCTTGGCCTCGTGTGCATCGAATATTCTGTCAACCCGACGATCTTCCTCTATGTTTGGTCTCTCTAAATTTGGAATATATCCCAATGTTGATGCCAATGCGGCATGGTCCCAATCGATGTCGCAAGACTTGATGCAACGCCAGTCCCAAGAGGTGTAAATTTTGGAATAGATTAAGCAAAGCTGTCGTGAACAAGTAGATAGATACAAGTAGTAAGAACACAACAGCCTTTTTTTTTTTTTGTCCTGTCCCGTAACCGGTTCCCCATGCCCGAGAATCGAGAGACCAGTTAAGAAGAGGTACAAACCCCCCGAAAACGAAACCACCCTCCTACCAACTCAGACTACAGCCCCCAAAGCAACCCTCCTCCGGCTGAACTCCCATTAACTGTTTTGGGCCTCCGTAAAACCTCAAACGTCCCTCACAAACATCCGAGACAGGACCGCGAGGTTCCAAAGAAAACCCAAACCAGGTAGATTTCCTGTGGCCACCAAACCTGAAATCACGCAGGCCCCCCTCCGACGTGAGCCGACGCAGCCTAGATATAACTAAAACAACAGAAAACGGGCAGAAAAACGGTGTGATGGTGGTGGTATAAAGTATAAAGGTAACATAACATGCAAGGTATAGCCAACTGAACAAGGTGGTAGCTACATCACCGCCGGACTGATAAGACCAAGGGAAACAGGACAGTAGAGGAAGGAAAAAGAGACGAAAGAAAAGAGGAAAAAAAAATAATAATAATAAGGAAATCAGTGTGTAGCAGGTGAATCATCGCCATGTAGTCTGCCCATCAGCTTTTGTGACCAAATCTTCGCTGGTTGAATGGAAGCGTAACGTGCCAATATCAGATAGGTAACTTCTGAACCCGAAAGGAAAGCGTGCTAGTACAAGAAAGCACTGCCGACAAAGATCCTGCTTCGAGCAGCTGTCGAGAGTCTAGTGGCTTTGTGGCAGTATAATTAGGAGACCAGGTAGAAGTTGAATCTCGTAGCTGGCTGCTTGGAACGTTTCGAGATTTTGTTTAGCTTCCCCCGGCCGGGTTCTTTGTGGGGTATCCAGAGTATAGAATAGAGATCCTTGGGTATTCACTGCCATTGTGTGCTCAATATGCCCAGATCTTGAGCTGTACAGGAGTAGAAGGATGGTATGTTAGCAAGTGATCAACAGCTTTCTGAAATCCAGAGAGGCTAGCCAGAAAAGCGAGGGCTTTGTGGGTGCTCGTGGTCCTCATCCACATAATTGGCCTGCAGGCGCAGAGAAAACTTACCAGAGAATCCCATGAACCAGTGCACAAACTTATGCCATCATTGCTCACGCCCAGACAGCTGACACGGTTCTCGTGACCGACCAAAGATCCGACCTTGTCGCCACGGGTGATATCCCAGACCTGAAATTACATCCAGTCAGTAAACATCTTCCAAGTGCAAACCTCACTTGCCCAGACTGGGTTCTGCATGTTAACTCACCTTGCACTCAAAGTCATCGTAGCCGGCAAAGAGCAGCCTGCCAGAAACCGATGTCGCAACAGATGTGATTCCGCAGAGGATAGATTCGGACTAGAAGAGAAATCGTGTTAGTGTCACGGAACGGCTTCAGGCTGCAAGCTGTGTTTCGAGGAACCTGAAAAAAAGCACTGACTCCATAAACATTGAGCTCCCGGTCGGCACGTATATCGAAAAGTCGGCAGGTGGCATCATCCGATCCCGTCACGAACGAGTGGCCGTCTGGGAAGAACTGAATGGCGTTGATGTCTGACTCATGGCCGGCGAAAGTCTGCACTGCCTTTCCGGCACGGATATCCCAGAGCTTGGCGAAAGAATCGCAGGCACCGGAGATGAAGGTGTTTTGGTTCGTGGGGTTCAAGCTGATGCTCATTACATCACCCAAATGGTCGGCGAACTCGATGACTTTGGTGCCTGTCTCGATATCCCACTTCATGCACGTCATATCTCCTGAGGATGTAAGAATGCTCCGGTCGTTGATGAAGCGACAGCACGAAAGGTAGCCGGCGTGACCCGAGAGTTCGCGAGCTACCCTTGTCGGACCGTCTCGGTTCTGATTGAGGTTGTAGATTGAGCAGATGTTGTCCAGACCACCGCACGCTACGTAGTTTCCGCTTGGTGCATAGGCGCACGTCATGACCCAAGACGATCTTAAAGGAATGGCGTGAACCTTGTTCGTTGTATAGGCGTCCCAGATGATTAGCTTGCCGTCCTGAGATGCTGAAACGAGGTGTCTCCGGTCAGTGGACCAGTGCATGGCGTAGATTTTTGCGAGATGGCCTTTGAGGGTTCGCTTGGCCTTCATCAGCTGGTTCTTAGGGATCGGCTCATGTGCTTGCTGAGCAACTGTGCGGACTGTAATCCAAAGGCATTCCAAGTCAGTAAACAGCGCAATGGCAGCAAAAAGTCTCTTGTCTGATGGTCCGGTCGGGGAGGAGCGCCAGGGGCTTTCATGGCTGGTCAATTGAGCCAGTAGCAAAGAGCAGCTCCAACCGGCGACCGTGTAGAAAATTTCCCAGGCGTGAAAGATAATGATGATTCTGTCGCGGGATTTGAGATTCACTGACGTGTTGTGTCGGCAAGCTCGTCCTTTTTCCTCTTGATCCGGTCCTTGAGCGTCTCGGCCTCGCGACGCGCCTGCTGGATGCGCGCCTGCATGGCTTCTGGCGAAACCTCATTTGACCGTTGTGAATCCATCGTTGGCGCCCGTTAATCGAATGCAGCGGTCGGCACTGGCTTGTCTGGTGGATGACGATGGATTGATGGGATCGTGCGTTCCGAACTGCTGGTCGGAGCTGAATTGAACTGGCGGGTTTCGCAGCGAAGAGATGGGAGATTGGGAGGGAAAAAGAGGCGATGTGAAAGTTGAGGACCCCAGCTACCTGACCTAACCAGAACTGGTGAATACCTCCAGAAGGGGGTGGTATGGAGGGTAAGCTAAGGTACCCAGTGAAATGCCCAGGTTGTAGTGCCCATCAAATTGACCTGCAAGATTCCCTGCGAAAGTGGGTGACAAAATTACAAGTACAGTACGGCACAGCGCCAAAACCTTGCCATTTTCCTAATCAGTCAGTCAATGCTTCGCCTAGGAACGAAACTGATCCAATACTGTTCACCAATCTTGATTCGTGAATACAACCTGCTCTCCTTCAGCTTTATCCTATCAATCACGCTAAAATAATACCATTACATGCCTGCACAATTATGGCAATGTCAGACCGTTCGTGCTAATTTTCTTGCGTGTTTTTTGCATTACGTTCTTGGATTTCCCACTCCCATTTGCCGGCGCACTTACTCCTTTGGTGGTGGGGATCGATTTAAGATGTGGATCCCGAATTCCCCAGCTCTTTTCACTGAACAGGGACGAAGCAGCCCACAGTTTGATTTCAACTGTTGCGTTCTACGACTTTTTTCCAGGTCGATGCTAACTGTTCATTTCCAGGTTGATTGTTATCTGCACAAGTAAAAATACCTACCTTCCCTACACCCACAGTGCCCCCCCCCCAATATCTAGGTAGGCTGGTATTAATTACTCGGCTTTAGTAGAAACTACGAATACTGACGAACGGCCTCTGGGTCAATTTATGGCGTATTCATGTCAATTGAGCAGAAACATATTTGGTAATATGCAAGTACTTCGTATGCATCTGCATCTGCCACGCAGTACATATGTATGTTTACGAATCGCAATCTCGGCTTGATGAGCGAACGGGATGCTTCCCATGGGATTAAGAAAAAAAAAGGAGGTGGGTGGACTAAAGTTTAGCGGGTTGTGGAGATAACGCCATGTTACTGGTAGAAGCATCGATGACTTGAAATTGAGCATCCATTTTCGGCGATCCACAACCCCCATTTCTTCGGGTTACATATGTTCCTGGTCGACGGGACGATGCGATGCAATCTGTCTTGTCAGGCCAAAAGCTGTCTGTCACTAGCCCCTACCCCACCATTGATTTGCCAAGTACATCTGAAGTACGGTACGATAATAAAGGTGGAAAGTCCAAGAGGACAGCGCATGGTAAAGTAGATGTGTGACCGACTCCCATAATTGTGTGACAATCCCACTAAAAAGTACGTCTAAATAAAATCCCAATTCCCAATTGTATGTGAGTCGGGGCCGAATGCTTGGGGTTTGTGATACGGAATACGATTCACTTGATGTTCTGAACCAAGGCTCAGGCGACGAGTTTGGTTATCCGGCCGGGTCCCTCCTATTCTCATATTAATATGTATAGAATGCCAAAAATTCCACCAAGCAGACAGGTTATAATCGAGACATAATCATCAAGAGAACCAGTAAACTTTCCATGCTATGCCCCGTTTTTTTCTCTTCACCGATAAACGTAGGTGCAATCTATCAATCATATTAAGTCGATTTCCGACTACAACCGACAGATCCGGCAACCCTGCGATCCGCTTCAGCCGTCCGTGCCTCGGTGTTTTTCCTCTCCCAAACTCCCGACTTGACGGATGATTAGATAAGCTATCCTTCGACTCGGGTACGGCAGCAAATGGCAGGTACCTCAGGTTCCAGCATTGGCCCCGCGGTTCGATGTGCTAAAATAATGTGGGTCTGCTAGCTGGGGTCAAATGACTGACGTACGTAAAGCCGCGAGGGGCGACTATCATGTTGGCTACCTTAGTTGCTTAGGTACCTTCCCTTTTGTACAGTATCAACGTCCTTACACTATCAGTCGCTGTTCAAATCCCACGTCTTCTCGTTCTTTAATGGACAGTGAAATGGTTTGAGATCTTCGACCAAAATTAAACATTTGACTTTCTGGCTCAAGCGATTGCAATCATCACCGAGTCATAAGTGTTTGTTGACCGGCGTTGGGCAGGCATGCACACACCTTGTTGACGCCTCTCTGCAACAAGCTGGCCGAGCACACTTAACTTACCCAACTAACGTTAGTCCTGATCTAATCAGGCTACTTACCTAACAAGGTACAAGGCAGTGCGGGGCAGAAACAAGCACTGAAGAGAGCAGCCAACTACCTCACATTCATTCGTAGTTGTAGCGCTGTCTCGAACACTCGACCCTTCTCTGACCAAATCTGACCAGTTGGGCCTTTGAATAAAGGACACAAAACTCCATCACACACTCTCTTCTCATTTACGAGGCACTGCCATATCGCTCAAGGTAGGATTTGTCTGCTTCTACTTGATTTCTTCAATCAAGCGACAGCATCTAAATACATCATCGATCGCTAGGCAGCCGTATTGTTTGCATCTGATGTCAACTACACTTGTATGCCTGCATCCCAATCCGAGATAACCCGGCAACTCCGTTACGACTGCGATTTCTGCGCCACTGCTCGACTTCTTCAGTCAACTGGACGCCAGAAAAGCTTCCGGAACTAACGCCTATACTCTTTGAACGGGTGGTGCTCAACTCTGTGGTGAAAGTCAAGCTTGGTTCGCCAGCGAGGAAAACAAAAACCAAAAAAAAGTCACAAACTTGCTTGCCAACAGTTAGGAGTCGGGCGGGCAGCATCAAACCTGACGCCGCCTGCGGCTAATGTCTGAGCCCTCGCGAGGATCGGCATCCGTCCCAACTCTACGATTTCCCAGGCCCCAGGGCAACCAACGTCTTGCCAACTGGATATCTTCTAGTTCTCCAGACATCATGGCGCAGGCCTTCTTCGTAGACGAGGACGGCGCGGTCGACTCGTACGAGCTTATCAACACTGACGGCGAGACAGAATCCCAAGATGGCTTGACGGCCGGCTCAACAGCCAGCTCGTTGGATCTTCTTGCTCGCCCGAGCGACGACGAGAGCCTTTCAGGCGCCGACCATATCTACGAGTACGAGACTCACGACGTTAATATCCACATTGATGAACCTCAGGACTATACAGAGGAGGTAGAGCAAGCTATTACACATGAAGATGATGAACATGAATCGGAAGTCGATCTGGTTACCCCGGCACAGACGTTGAAGATTGACAAAAACATTGAGGTCCTGCCCATCAAGCCTTCAAAGGTCATCGAGCCTCAAAAAACCACCAAGCAACAGAGTGATGACAAATACACCATTATGGATCATATTCGACACTCAGCCCAAACCCCAGACTTTCTCCACAAAGCTTGGATCGTGCTGGCTGTCCTTGCCACTTTGATCGTTGTTGCTACTTTCAATACGATGGGAGCCGCGCTTATCCAGTCCCCTATCAAGGCTTGCGAGCAGCCCATTTCAGGTCAAATCCAACAGGCTTTGATCACAACAGCTGCAGTCAAGCCCCCGACGACCATCACTACTACTGTAACGACCACCTCCACAGTATTGCCCCCAGCCTTTTCAGATATCGCCAAAAAGTTAACTGGTTCTGCGGAGGGGGTGGCCAAATCGGTCGAGGAGACCTATCTGCCGGCGCTTTTTGCATACGCCACCAAAATTCGTGGGGAAGTGGCAGACTGGGGAAAAACTCATGGGTTGACGGGTGACGCGCTCGTCAAAGCTCGGAACGAATTCAAGGATAGGGTTACTCCCTATATTCGAGTTGCCGAGGACAGCGCCAACAACTTCAGAATCAATGTATTGAAAGCCCAAATCAAGTCTAGACTTGTTTGGCTTCAATTGCGAGGAGAAATGGCCGAGTACCAACGTTACCAGACGCAGGCTCGAGATTACCTCAAAGCCAAACATCATCAAATGCTGACGTTACGAGCTTTGCGGGACCGGAAGTCTACGTCCACTTCCCGATGGGGAAGGAGCCACCTGCGTCATATCTTTCATTAGCCATGGATACACATCATACCGGACAAGACAGACATTCACGGCGTTATCAGGGTCGGGGTTGCGATGAGGCTGGCTAGGCGTTGGGGCATCTATTTGTCCTCTTTTTTGGGTTGTTTGTTTGCTACGCATATCATGGACTGTCTATTTTTTATTTCCTTAGTTTTTTTTTTCGTTTTTCTTTTTTTTCATCATCCCCTCTCATCTGTTTGGCATGACATACATCTCCAGCTTTTCATTTTACTACTGTGCTGGAATGTATATTATGTGGGACACGAGAGACTATGTTGACCGACTACCTTCTGATGTGCCAGTATCCTAGCTAAATGGCCATAATCAGGACCTGCGATCTAAAGTTGCAGGCCGAGTTAGACGGAAGTATAGCACCAACGAATTTTGAAATCTCATGAGAATTCGTAGATAAAAACCGAGCCCAAGTCACCCTGCCGTAAATGGTAATGGTTGTCAATGTAGTGACACGTGACTTGCTGGAGCCCCTCCCACTACACCCAAAAATTCCTTGGCAGATTCGACCCCCACCTACAGCCCCTCCAAATTAGGGGTGGCCTGCCCTGCCTGCCAGGCATATTAAACATTGCTACTGGAAGACTAAGCGCGGCGGGGAAACTCTGTGAGATTGAAGGACGTGTTTGGAATACGACCCAGGCACTAAGGTACCTGGCCTATGGTATCCATCCCAGAGTGCCCACTAAAGAGGGGCAAACTGTTGATTTTGTTGTTATTCGTAGTGATTCCCTCGTTGCATACCTACCTGCACACACTCTGTAACCAGAGCACATACGAGCAGCTTTGCTTCTAAACCGTTATTTGCCAGGCAGGTGAGTAGCAAGGAAAGTCTCCCCCTATCTACCGTGTGTCATTTGACATTGGTGCTGTTTGCCTCGTCACCAAATTCCCCACATGCCCCTCAGTCTGAGTACCATCCCAACACCCTTTGCTGCATGCAGCAATTTTTCGGGCTGACCACCGAGCTATCGATTTTTATAGTCTCTCGAATTCAGTAAAGAAAGAAATCATAGCATCGCAACATACCCCTCATCTGTAATCTTACAATGTCGAGCACCGACGCCACCAAGCCCGCCGAGGCTGGCAAGCCCGAGGAGGTAAGTGATGACACTCAGTCCTTGGGATATTGTTGGCAACGCGGACTTTGGAGGTAGCGGCGGATGATTTTGGGACATGATTATTCGTCGATATCGTTGCGTCGGATCAGAAAACTGACCTACAGTATCACATATGGACAGACCAAGCCAGTCACCTCGGATGCCGTCTTCTCCATGTTCGGAGGCGGCGCAAAGAAGGAGAAGAAGGAGGAGGAGGATCGTGGAGATGTTTCCGGCAGCGCCAAGGCCCAGCGTGAAGCTGCCGCCGCCGCCGCTGCCGCTGCCGGTGACGATGTGAGTTTTCCTAGAGACAACCGCCCAGCCAAAAAGACATGCAGCTGTTGACTTATGGACCATGAATCAGGATGACCAACCCCCCGAGTCCGAGGACGTCCACTTCGAGCCCGTCATTCGCCTTACGGAGAAGGTCGAGGTCAAGACAAACGAGGAGTCAGAAGAGCAACTTTTCAAGATGCGCGCGAAATTGTTCAAGTTTGTCAGGGACACAAGCGAGTGGAAGGAGCGCGGCACTGGCGACGTCCGGCTGCTGAAGCACCGTGAGAACGGCAAGACTCGTCTGGTCATGCGCCGTGACAAGACCCTCAAGGTCTGCGCCAACCACTACAGTATGTTTAAGCCATTGCATCTCCCACAAACCGTGGAGGGGTCGGTATACTGACAAAGTTCTAGTCGTTCCTGAGATGAAGCTTTCGCCCAACGTTGGCTCTGACAGGAGCTGGGTGTGGAATGCTGCCGCCGATGTCAGCGAGGGTGAGCCCGAGGCTGTGACCCTGGCCATCCGCTTTGCCAACTCTGAAAGTGCGTACAGATATAAATTTGTGTTTCCTTGGTTGAGCCGACGCTAACGGTGCTTACACTCAGACGCCAATTCCTTCAAGGATGCTTTCCTCAAGGCCCAGAAGGATAACGAGGTCTTGTTCGGGAAGTCGGAGACTGCGGCGGAGGAAAAGAAAGAGGACGCCAAGACCGAGGACAAGCCTGCAGAGGCGTCATGAACACGTTGACCTGCGTCCTTTGGGGCTTTGCCCATCACTACGATGGTGACTTTAGCTTACTCGGATAATTTGACTCGCCACTACAGGGAGCCTCGAGTCTTCATGTTACACTGAAAGCGCACCAAGGGCAAACCACCCTGTCCGCCAGCACCCCATAAGACACATCACCCACCAAGAAGAACAATCACTACCCGACCCCATAGTTTATAGGCCGTCAGCCTTAGAAACCCAGGTGTAATTCACCTTACCTGCTGCTTCGCAAGGCTGTCAAGTGATGGCTTGGCCTGCGGTTGCCTATCCCCTAAAACAATAAAAGCCAGTCAAAATAATCAAGGACTCTTGAGATTAATGCTGTCAGTGACGATCTGATGCAAGATCGATTTATGCCCACTGAAGGTCCCAACGATGCCTTGAATAATACTGCGGGCTTCGTTGATATTGTAATTGCCCCCTTATAGTAATGAGTATGAGCCAAGACCGATACCTCTATCCTGAGATCACAGTACTGACCGCAAATGCGGGCTGGTGTATTAAGGGTAAAATCTGCCTTGAAATCTAAAATCGAATTCAGTAAGAAGGTAAGGTTTACCGTCGCTAGGCGTGGAAATGAACAACAAATGGGCAACAGTTCCAGGTTTAAACTGCCGGTATGGAATTGATGACCCTAACCCCAGTACCCCGTACCTTACTCAGGTACACCCCTGTAGTCTTTAAATCGAGACGCGTGCGCCACTACACCAGAAAGGTGGCTGGCGCGACCGATGACGCCTAGTTCAGTGAGGCTCACACTCCTCTATCCTCACGCGCATCACGTCACAACGTTCAGCCAAGCAACCGGTTTGTCTCTTCGCATCAATTCTTGACTGAGGAAATTAATCAGGCACCGGAGAAATCGCGGTTGATTGCACCGCCATACCATCGCATCACAGTATTGTTTTGAGTCGAAGATAGGCAAGATGATTGTCGAGGTACGAGATACAAGCGTCGCGTGTTGCGAAGGGGGGAGCTCCTGTCCACAATTGTCGGAATGCTCTCAGGTTGACACGTCAGATTCTCGATTCAGCGTGAGATCAAGCTCGTTACAGAGCAACATAACATGTAAGCTTCATGAACGCGTGGATGAAGAGCGGGCGAATGTGAAATGCATATCTATTCCCTAAACAAGGCCTGGTTCTCATACAGTGGCACGAGCCTGGGGCTGACAGCATGTTCTAGCGACAAGCCTCCACAGATGGAAGGATTCCCGATGAAGGAGTGGTCAGTAGAGATCTACCTGCTGGATCAAAATGGAAAGAAAGTACCCGCCAAGTGCTTCACAAAAGCCGTTTACAACCTGCACCCATCGTTCGCAAACCCCACACAAAGTACGTCACAAAGCGACAGACAGATAGAGAGACCGGACGCCTGGAGCTATAACGAAGCACGAGATGCTGACAAGTATGGTCCGCCACAGCCTTCACTGAGCCGCCTTTCCGTTGCTCGAATGAGGGATGGGGCGAGTTCGAGATGACAATCGACCTCTATACAACCGAAAAGGGCGGAAAGCAGACGGTGGTGCACGATCTGAACTTTATGAAGCCAACGTACGATGTCACCAAAACGATCACTTTCCGCAACCCCTCGCAACATCTGCAGACGCTGCTACGTGACTCGGGCCCGCTGCCGACGGACGAGGACCGAAAGGCGCGTAAGGGCGCGGACGGGGGCAAGAAGAAGAAACAATGGGACCTGGAGAAGTTGGCAAGCGCACTCACGAAGCTGGGAGAGGATGATTTGATTCAGGTGATCCAGATGATCCACGACCACAGGAACGACGATACCTACGTCCTTAATAACCCCGATGGTAAGCCTTTCACAGCCGGTCCCGCCGCTGCCTTGATGGGTGCCGGCGCTAATGCAGACCTTTGTGTGTATTTGCTGACAGAGTTTTCGATACGACCTGCAGCCGGGGAGTTCTCCGTGGATTTGTATACCATGCCAGACAACCTGACAAAGATGTTGTGGGAATTCATTGTAAGTTTTCCACGCACCATTTACCAGCGTCGCAAAGATATGTGGGTCATATTACAGGAGGGAGTGTGGCTGACATGGCGGACCTCGTAGTCTACAACGGATCAAGGACACAGGCTCAAGTAGGACCCCATGTGTGTTGATTTGGCACCAAGGCAGGCCTAGGTCAGTGGGAGACAATAATGCTTTGTAGTGACAGATTGGGATCGCATCGGAAATGGAGTTCAGGGTTCCTCGTCTGGCGAAAAAAAAGAAAAAAAAAAAGAGAAAAAAAAAGACAAAAGCGTCCTAATAGCTAAAGAAACATTTGAAGCATGGCTGAACAGAGGCGATACGAAATGGTATGTACGAGGTAGTTGGTTTCACTTAACCCAGCGATTCGACACCTCTTCTGTTCCCGTGACAGAACTCGGAGTTTGAGGTCAAGGATTGGGCTCAGTTAGCATTCTGCTGTTTGATTATTGGTGGCTTCATGCCCTTTTTCTTCTTCTGCTGTTTCTATTTTTGTTCTTTTTGCTTAGCTAGTACTTGCAGTGTTTGACCTGCGCTGGTAGGATTCGCACATGACATGCTCCGCATTTTGATCCAGCGCCACATGTTCCTCCTTGGAGTCTCATGCGATATTCCCCCAGCTTTGACAAATGCCATATCCAGAACTTGTTTTAAGGCCAATTTTATGCTCTGGACTCCAAGCTCAACACCCTGTAGGACAAGGCATTAGTACTTACTGATCCCATTGCAAAAATTGGCCCGAACAGGAACAGATGTGCCAAGTGCCAATTGCGACCCTATACCTCTAATTGCATGGGACAAAGACGGAAAGAGTTCGATAGAACACATTGCAGAAAAAAAGGAGAGGTCGTTCTAGAGTGGGTCTCGGCGAAGTCTTACGAACATAACCAAGCAAGCCAGGCCTACACCTACTCCTAGCTTCTGTCGTACCAGTAAAACATGGAGACTTGTGACCCCGGATTTAAACTGGGGCCGTGCATGTATTGCAACAAAAAGCATCCAGCCTGAGAGTCCCCGCCCACCTCTCAAATCCCCCCGCTCACCACCCTCTCTCGGTCGGCGGTCAAGTAAACCGTAGCAAACCGAGCTCTTTAACCTTACGGCTTTCCACCCCGCGCGGCAGTAATTGAGTCGCGCGACCCAACATCAGCCCAGCGAAAGGAGGAAGCGGACGCCGAGCGCGGTAAGGTTGGGGTGGTCATTGCCCTTTATTTATTTTTTTTCCCCTTGCGGTTATCGGCTTACTCGTCTGGGCGGCGATGGCCCAGTACGCAGTCAAGTCCGTCGACGATTGGGCGACGCACAACACCGCGACAGAGGCTGGGGCAACTGCAAATTTGACCGCTACAGACGCCAGCCGAAGTCGGGATTCAGTTTCCGCGACAGTCCAAGAAATCGAATCGGATTCCGTCGCAAAGAGCACAGCAGCAACAACTACAACTCCAATCGACAATAATATTAATCGCGCTAGTAAAACGACCACGACCACCACCGCCGCCGCTGACGACGATGCCTACAGAGGCCGTTCGCGCTCCCCCGTGACCGCCAAACCTAAACCCAACGCCATATCATCTCCGGCCACTCAGAGTCAGACTGTACAGGCTGCTCATCAGCAAAGAAACCAACAAAACCCTCCTTCAAACCCGGCCGATCATTCGTCGGCCTCACCAGCCACATCTGCACCAGCAACCGGCCCTGCAAGTGCCGGTGGTCAGCAGCCTCAACAACACCGAAGGGTTTACCAAGCATGTAGTATGTAAAAACCGCACTGCTAATCATTGATTTCATCCCTTGGCATATAACCCAAGCAATTTCTGAGACCATGTCATCTAGTCCCTTGCCGCAGGCGAAAGGTCCGTTGCGACCTCGGTTCTGTCGACAACCCCCATGACCCGCCCTGTGTTCGCTGCCGCCGTGAAAGCAAAGAATGTTACTTCAGCGCTACGCGCCGCAAGCGCAAGGCTGACGACGAGGATCTGTCCGGCGCCGAAGACGACTACGTTCTCCGAAATGGCCGTAAGCGTGTTCACGAAGGCTCTCCTCCGATAGACCGTCGCATGTACTCGGACGTGCCGCTCACTCCAGGTGGCTCGCAAGGCAGGACACAGCCTCTCACGCGTCCTCGTCATGGTTCCGTGAGCAATGACGGCAAGCGAGCGGGTCGTGCATCAGGGGCTGGCCTAAACAGCCATGCCGATGCTCCCAACACACCACTCGAGAATATGGAGGCAAGGACGCTGATGCGTCGGGAGGTTTACGGCCCTCATGATGCTTTGGACCTCTTGTACAAGGCCGCGACCGATAGGTATGTGTAATGGTAATATTGAAAGGCGGTGTTGCACTTGGGACTGGACCAAAGAAATACTAACACCGACCCCAAGTAGCCCGCATAAGCTCGGCGAGGCAGAAGCGAACACTCGAACATCCCAGACCGCTACCGCGGCCTCTGTCAACTTTCGTGTACCAGCCTCCGAGTCTGCCACACGCCCGGTACCCGCACGTGACATTGGCAGGAGACAGAGCTCTTTTTGCGATGAAGGTCGCCAAAGCGGCAGTCAGCAGAGCCGTCGTACGGCCGCGCGAGGAGAAGCTGCTGTTGTCGATGGCCCTATCGATCCACAGCTCACTGCAAAACGTGATGTGACAAGCGATCCAGGATATACAGATGCCTTGAAGGCCTGGGCTCGTTTCCGCTTTGTGAGGGCCGGGTGGTTTACAGCACACGAGGCCATTGAATACATTGACTAGTATGGCTCTCTATCATTCTCGATCCTTCATACACGCGAGATGCGTGATACGCAAGCAGAATGGCACATGCTCTTGGTGGCGATGTACTGACAAGTTGCTTAGCTACTACCATTACCTCTCACCACTGACGCCCATCTCACCTCCGACTTTCAAGAGTCCTTCAACCCACTTGACACTGCTTACGGAAGAGCCGATACTCACGGTTACGCTGCTTACCATTGCTTCACGCTATCGACAGGTACCAGGCACAGGCGGTCGCTGTCGGTCCCAAGCCATTCATGAGCAGCTTTGGACGTATCTGCGAGGCATGATAGAAAGGGTAGTGTGGGGACAAGAAGCATTCGGAGGCGGATTCTGTGGCTCTTACACCATGGGTCACGAAGAAGCTCAGACTTCGAGCACCGCACCATGGAGAGGGCTTCGGAAGGGCAGTCTGAGGACCCTGGGCACTATTGAGTCACTCCTGATTCTGACTGAGTGGCATCCGCGCGCACTTCACTTTCCACCCGCAGAGGCTATCGACGAGCTGATGCTGCCTTCCATTTACGATGGCCCTGAGCCGAACATGGGCCCGGACGGCGCTGCTCAACGGCCGTCGGCGACCACAGGCGTCGGCGGGAAGCGCATCGAGAGCTGGCTTGAGCCCGCGTGGAGAAGCGATCGTATGTGTTGGATGTTACTCAGTACGGCGATGGGTCTCGCCTATGAGCTGGGTGTATTCGATGACATCGAAGAGCTCCTGGCCACAGGCGCCATTGCACGGCCTGAGTATGAGGATGAGGCTTACCGTCTTCGAGCACATCGAATTAAGCGACTAGTCTTGGTATACCTAAGTCAGCTTGCCGGCCGGCTTGGCTGGACCAACATGGTTCCAGAGAATCTGCGCAAGTCAGACTCTGTCCTGGCTCCACGTCGGCCGGCGTCGGAGGGGGCAACTCCTGGCACCACTCTTTCCGCCATCTCGGGCTCCTTCAACTACATTCCTGACCTCGAAATGGACGACCAGATCATTCACTGTTGGGCGGGAATCAGCCACGCCATGTACATGGGCAATGAGAAGCTCTTCCGGTCACGCAAGCACACCACGGATATTATACAGAGCGGTCGCTACATCCAACTGCTTGAGGATTTTACTCCCATGCTGCGGGAGTGGTGGCGCCAGTTTGAGCGCTACCGACTACCGCCGTACATACGCCACATCCTCACCATCGAGTACGAATACGTGCGCATCTACATCAACTCACTGTCGCTTCAGGCCGTTGTAGAGCGCTGCACCAACAATGCGAGCAACGCAAGTGGCCATGGGAATGATCAGCTATCCCCTCAGACCCAGAACTACTTTGGAAAGCTACCCCTCGGTCATTTGGGTGGTTTCGGCGTGCAAGACCAAGACTACGTCAAGGAGGTGGTGGATGGGAGCCGGAACCTGCTTCGAGCTGTTGTTGATGGTCTCTTGCCCAACGACTACCTCAAGCATGCTCCTGTGCGGACCTACTTCCGCATAATCAGCGGTGCCATGTTCCTGCTCAAGACTTTCGCGTTGGGTGCCCCTCGCTCCGACGTCGAGATCTCCATCGCGCTCATGGACAGGACCGTTGACGCCCTTCGTAATTGCGTCGTTGATGACGTCCATCTCGGTATCCGCTTCGCCGACCTGCTCGAGACCCTGACAAGCCGACTACGCAATCGCTTCATCCATGCTCCCACGCAAACCCTCAACAGTCACCCCATCCCGGGCGGCTCATCAACCGACAGGCTGAGCCCGCAACCACGCGTGGAGGCTGGCATGGCAGACACTACTATGAGCGGCATGCACGGCGGTCAACCGATAAGTAGCCACGACGTCGATACATGGCTGAGGCCCAACGGTCAAGGCTCCCTGGCGTCGCTGTCCGCCGCCGCGGCCGCCGTTGCGAACCCGCACGGCTTGGACCGGTCCACCACCCCGGCAAACATCTCAGCCACACCCTTCGAGATCAGCGCCGGCAATATTCCCTACCCCGCCGGCCAGGCGTCCATGTTTGCTCCCTCGACGCCGGCGGTCAGCGGAAGCATGGACCACCATCACAACCCGCTCCCGGACAACATGTTCGGCGATCCGTCTGATTGGAACAACTCGAGCAGCGAGATGTGGTACCTCCCGACAGGGCCCGCCTTCTTCCAGAATATGGGTGACAGCGCCGTCGCCATGACGGCCGAGGGTGTCAACGTGGGCGGAATCGATCTGCTTGAGTACATGGCCATGGACCAGTTCCCAATCGAGGGAAGCGGCTTTTAGTAACATGGAAGGAGCAAGAGGCTGGCAGATGAACAATGGTGCCCCGGTAACAGTCAAGGCTGTAATATGGATCTGATTTTTGGAGGCGTTTATGCTGGGGTATCTAGTGTTTCTTTTTTCTTTTTTTCTTTTAACTGCTCATGAGTTTTTTTTTCCACGGATTTTAGCGTTAGGCATTGCAGGCATGGCGGAGTTTTGTGTTTCAATCGATGAGAACTAAAAATGAACCTCCAATCGTGGTGGCGTCCAGTATATATACAAGAAAACGACGGTGGGCGGGTTGGATATGAAAACATTTATCATCAAGATCAAAAGTGCCCTACGTTGTTTACGCAGGTATCCAGTGTGGCCGTTACGGAAGCAGGGATTTCTTTACAAAGCGTAGTATCGTTTAAAGCCATGGTTATGGCATCACATTAGATGTTCCATGTTACAACTCTTGACTAGTACAACAGACTAGATTCTAGAACCTGAAATGAAGTAGTATCTAAAAGTTGTGGTGTCTGAGGTATATATAAATATTTATATGTATTTAAAAAAAAAGAACTCGGTCCACAAAGAAAACGACCGTGATGGGAATAAACTAAAACAAGATAGGGAAAGGCCTATGTCCCATTCAGTGAGTTGGGTCAAGGATGCTGAGATCACACAAAAAGTGGTGAATGTGCTTTTTCTTGGGTTTTGAGAACAAGCAGATTCAAAAGGAGGGGGAGATAGAGGGAGGGTTTCTGGTGATCTTTGTTTTTTTGGAAAGACGGGGAAACAGGCTAGTGCTAAGTAGACAAAAGAAAGCAAAAGGTGAACAAATCGAAAGAAAAGCATCCGAGTCAAGATGATGCGTGGTGGTATCAAAAGGTATCTTTGTGTGGTTTCCCCTCGTCAAAAATCAGACGCCGGTAGGTATAAGCACGGAAGATGACTGCCCTGAGACAAAAAAAAAAAAAAAAAAAAAAAAAAAAAAAAAGGGCATTGGTTTTACGCGAGCCGACCAGAGAAGGAAAGATGTGACGGGGAGACAGAAGAGAGTTTAGTCAAGGAAATTTGGAAGAGACCAGATGGAGACATGTCGCCGATAATGAGGTAGGGAGTGAGCGGGTTGGTTTAGAGTGATTATCGGATATTGATAACACCCTTTTTTTTTTTTTTTTTTTGGATTACTTTTGGCTTCATTGTCCGAAAGTCGTATGATTACGATGGGCATCTTGCAGGGCTAGAACACAGAAGACAAGATAATGTTAGGACGATGGTGTCATCTTTGGGCAGGCTAGTCTTGGACAAATAATAAGGGATACTCACCACGGAGAGTGTTTAGTTGACCGGCGCGGTCCTCACATGCAATCTGTAGGCTTGAGCCCTCGAGGAAATCAAGACAAACGCTGTTAGGGAGCTCCTGCTGCTCCATCTCGGGGGCATACGGCAAGCGAAAGTCACTCAGGTGGTAGCGCTTGATGCCATTCAGCGCCGTCGTGTTGGTGGCAGTTGCAGCGGCAATTCCCTGCACTGCACTAAGGATCAGGAAGCCCTGCGAGTCCAGGCACATCGTACGGCGCTTCCAAAGGAGGTTGTCGGGGAACTGGACATTCACATCGCCCATGTAAGCCAGCTGCGTTGGCTGGTGGTGGTGGGTCTGTTGCCCTCCCGAGAAGAAGGAGCCATGGTCGTCGCCGTCGTATTCCTCCTCGGCGACGGTAGGAGACATGACGGGGGTGACTGTCTTCCGGCTGGAGCTCAAGGAGCTTGATAGGCGTCTGATAAACCGACTAGCTCTGCTCTTTTTCTCGGTCGCCTTGACACTCTCATCTCCAGAGCCGCTGGCCTCGGGGCCATTGCTAGGCGACATGACAGTAACGGGGGGGAGATCCCTATCTTTGCTGGTCGAGGACCGCCGGCTGGAGATGCTCAAACGTCCCGAGATGCCGCTGCTTTGGTGCACCGAGGGTGGCCTGGATGGTGAACGGGACGCATTAGGACTGGCCAGAGGACTTGGGCTCAGCACAGCGCTGTGGAGGTTGTCCGTCGATGGAGATTTGCCACCGCTGAGCACACTGCGGCGGCGGTCCTTGATGAAATCTTTGACGATGCTCAGAGAGGAGCGCCTGCGAGGATTACCATCTTCACCGACCTCATCTCCAGCTCCATCACCGCCAGTGCTCCCTGCATCCTCGGATTGGGACCTGCGCTTCTCCTTTTTTGACTGCCGACGCTGCAGGAGAGTCTCCTTGCGTGTTTCCACTGGGGCGACTGCCGTCTCTTGCGACTCATCCGAGGCCTTCTCGTGGTCAACCACCAGAACCGAAGGCTTCAGGTCCAACATCGATCCATCATTCGTATCGGCGCGTGGCTCGGTCACTCTGGGAAACTGCTGGCGAGGATCCCTGACGATACGGGCCGTCACCTGAATAGAATCTGGCCTGCCCCTGGGCAGGTTCCCGCCCTCAAAAACCGACAGTCTGCTGGAGATAGATCCAGACCTGTCCCGGATGCTTCCTGCCGTCGTCGAGATGTCTCTCCCGCGGGACCGAGGAGGAGATGGCGTCGGGTCCTGACCCAGGGAGGTTGCCCGCTCTACAACCGATGGGGCCCGTGAGGACGCTTCGCCACGACCAATCGACGGTTGCTGGCGAACGGCAAAGAATGCCGACTGTGGCCGCTCTGTTGCATTCGAGGAGGGGAGACCAGCGGCCGACAGCTTCTCCAAAGCCTTGATGCGCTGTGAGATGCTGCTGCCAACGCCTGTCTTCTTTGACAGGAGATTTGCAGCAGACGTTGACGCGACTGATGGTGAAGGCGAGGGTGGTGCTGTTCCTGAAGATGACCCAAACCTGTTCAAAAAGGCAGACCCTGAGGATGCTGCCCTCACGCCCAATGGTCTGTCGCCATCCCCAGTGGCCGATAACAGGGAAGGGGGAGCACGGGCGGTTGGATTCGATGCAGATCGCATGCCATGGTAGCCTTGAGGAGTGCTGGTCCCAGAACCAGAGGGCGAGTCCATGGCGGCGGTCATCGGTCTTATGGCGGGTCCAGCGGGCCCGGCTGGAGAATCGGTAACTGAGCTGCTAGGTATGCCCTGGCTGGTGATTGGCCGAGGACTCAACTCGTCGGTGTTTGCGGCTGCTGGAGCAGCTAAAGGTTGTGTGGGAAATACTGGTGTGATTGGAGACTTGGAGATGTTCATAGGGCGGGCTTCCTGCAAGGTCGCCGTCTGCAGTTCATCCATGAGATCCTCGTCATCGGAGAGATTGGCTGTCTCGATTCGGATTGGGTCAATGGATACCTTTCGCTTTTGTTTCGACAACCCGGCAGCTGAACCAGATCTATGCTTCTCGGGATCTTGGTTTTCCTTCTCATCCTCTTTCTCCCCTTGGTCGTTGATGGCAATGGTTGGAGTGTCGGGGGACCTGCCAGACGGGCTTGCAGGCTCTTGCTTTACTGTCGAGAATTTGGACTTTGGAATGTCAAGCCGTGGGCTTGTTGATTCAGGTTGTGAAGGGATGTGTTCCGCAGCAGCATTCCTATCGCTCCCTACTGTTGTCTCATTGATGACAGCAGATGCGAATTTTGATATCGGCAACTGCACAGGAGCCGGTTCCTCCAGCTCTTGCCTGTCAGCAACCTGACCCCCTCTCCCAGTGGCCATAGCTACATCTTTTTGCTCAGCTCCTTCGGAAACCTCTGCGCTGGAACTACAAGAAACATCAAGTGCGCCGCCCAGAACGTCTGGGTTGGCTTGATCTTTATCAGCAGCCTCAGTCGGCTTGAGTCGGGCCTGATCCAGCACAGTCTCTTCTGTAGCTTCGGATACAGACGAGGCTTTCGTCGAGTTTCCAAGGTCTGAACATCCCACTATCGGCGAGGCCGGATGCGACGAGTCGGTATGCGCATCCGATACTGTCCCTTCCCGAGCCAAGGAGGATGAGTTGTCGTCACCTGACTCTGTCGTCGCCGCTGTTGTCGCAGGGAAGCGATCATCTACAGCCAAGCCTTGCTGTCCGTCATCCTGTGTAGTTCCAGCATCGTTTTCCGGTTGCTGATTAGGACTTTGGTTGACAGGTTCTATTGGTTCAGCTTCCGTCGCAGGTGTGGTTTCTGGGGACTGCTCAGTGACAGAAGGCTGCTGAGCTTCTGGTTCTTTGTCGGCTTGCTGCGGCCTGTCAACCTGCGGTTGCTCCTCCACTTCTGCAATCGAGGAGTCCGCTGCGTTAGGCTCTGGATTCTCCGCCAATGGCGTCTGACCGACACCATCCGAATCTGGCCATGCCGCCTTGACGTCTGGGGCGGCATCAGTCTCAGCTACCTTGGCATCTGCAGCCACCAACAGAGCTTTTTGCTTCTTCTTTTCCCTCAGTTGCATCGCCTTCTTCAGCCGTGACTTCTCCGGGCTGTTGGTATTAGGGTACATCGACGACTTAGCAGAAGTAACCGAAACGGCGCCAGGAGTTAACGGCGCCTTTACGAATATCTTGGATTCTGGTATCGGAGGTGGCTGTATGCCGCCGCTGGTGTGAGGCCTAGTTGGAACCGCGTTCGGCGTATCCCGAGCACCGGATCCAAAAAGCTCTTGCACAATGGGATGTGAATTCTCGTCCATGGATTGTCGCACCATGGCGGGTTTTTCCTTCTTCTGCATCTTGAAGCCGGCCGGAAGGGCAGAAATGGGCCGAAAACCGCTCAGGGTCCCGTTGCGCTGCCGAGCATTCATGTCAAGGGACGGGCGCGGCCCAAGCTTCACTTTGGGCTTGTACGAGTACGGAGAACCAGATCCGTAGGAATCTAGCTGGCTATACGTCTCTAACGACTTTGTTGGAGAAGGCGGGCGTTCTGGTTCCGCTCCGACGAAAGGCGGCGGCTCAACCTTGCCAGAGAACTGCGACTCCTCAGGTGAGGAGGCAAGTCCGGAGTCGAGAGCAACAGGTGGCAGCTCAATGGACTTTGGCCTACTTTCGTCGTTCTCTTCATTGACCACAGACTGGCGCTTGCTTGCTCTTTGTTCCTCCTCCTCCTCGGCAATTTCCATAAGGCGGCGGCGACGAAGAGAACTGGTAGACGAAGACGTGGAGCCTGATGCAGTGTGTAGAGAGCATGCGGCAGAGAGCTTGGTATCCTTTAGCTCCTTGGCATCCGCAATCTCAAAAACTGTATCATACGGCGAGAAGCGCTCGCATATCGAGTCGAGGTGGACGGTTACTCGGGCTGTGATTCATCCCACATGTTTGTGTTAGCAGAACTGTGAGGTTGACCCTTAGATCTCAAGAGTGGCAACGAACCTTGAACCAGCCGCGAGCAGTCCTCGGGGAGATATTTGATGATTACATTTCTCCTCCTATAGCGTAGAAAGCCGTACAACGGGGATGGATCCTCGTACTGGGAAATGGCGTTGCGGATCTCTACTATTCCACCGTTGCCGCGACCAAGGAGCTCAAGCACATCGCGGCCGGCATACTTAAGGACGAACCTGTTTGGCTCATAATAACAGAGTTAGCAAAGAACCGCTCAAGGGGGGAAAAGTACATGTTGTTTAGAGCCCAGCTAGAACACGAGGACGAGCTCCTGCTGGGGAGGGAAATGTGTATGTTGAGGCAGGCGTGACGTACCATCCCCCTGGCTCTGCTGCGGCGGTCTCATGAGCTTCCTTAATTTCGGGAGTGTCAAGGCCGTTCAAAGACATCTCCCTTCGCCGTAGCTACCAGTTGCAGCTAGCTATAGACGAGGAAGATGCACGCGAACAGGTTATTGGGAGCTTCGTATGGTTCGGCTCCTAGTGGTGTTCCAAGGTAAAGTTGGCGATCGCGGCAAAGAAGCAAAGTGATTTCGGTGCAAGCCAATGCGTCGACTGGAACCAGCCAGACGGGCAAGCATCCCAGTCGGTTATAGTGCTGGCGTATGCTTCCGGTCGTCTCGGGTGCTTGTCCCTCAAAACAGTGTGTATCCTATAGGCCTGCTTCTGCCCATAGCTTCACCTGGGCAAAAAAAAAAAAATCCAGAGATACGTCGTTGCAGAAAATTCGGACTTGATCGTAGGGCGGTAGGGACCCTTATCCTCGGCTCGGCAACAGGGGGGGCCAGAATGATGCTATGGTAGTTGCTTCCTCTGCGCCAGCCCGCGGGTAGGTTTGGAGATGCGGCCGGGGGTAGTCGAATGCTGAAAAAGGTAGACTTGGAGGGACTCTTCTGGGCGTCGAGAGGAAGAGGTAGGGCTCGGCCGAGTATTGCGATTATCGGCAGTAGCAATTGGGAAAGTCACAACTTCGCTTGCTTACTTTTAACGACCGGACAAACTTGTGGGGACGGAAAACGGGCGGCGGCAAAAGATGTCGCCTGCAGAATCCAGTAAACCAGACGGCACGGGTACGTTCCCGCCGTATCTCACAAGAAAGAAAGAACAGAGAGAGAAAAAAAAAAAAAGGAGTATAATAAAATTCCTATGAGCCTTCTTGGCGGGAAATTGTGGACATTGGCTCGCAAAAGAACTGAATTGAACAAAATACAGTTTTAATGAGAGATGAAATACGATTTTTAGGGGTTCTCTTTTTTTCTGACCGAGATCAGATCAGATGGCTGAGTAGTAAATTAGTGCCTGGTAGCGATACGTAGCATCCATTGCTTGCACGTACGTACTGTACTGTACGGTTCAACGACCATGGAAGCCCACACGACAAGTGCTGCTGGGGCCGGCCAGGATCAGGACTTCTTTGGGCGGCTGGGGGTCTGCAACGACATGCACCTGCACAAAGTCGACCGCACTAGCAATTCATTAGTTCCGTTCTAATGCTAGGGGTAAGGTCTCCAGCGCAGACTGGACCTGGAGGACTGCTCCATTCAGTCAAGGTTCCAGTTATTCCATCACAGGATTGGTTCCCCATCGTCAAGACCGGCCGTCGAATCATGGTCCACTTTCTCCCTTTCCCCTACCAGGACCAAGCACCCCCACTCCTCATATTGTAAGGGTCTGTGCGGAACAGCCCAATCATCAACTTTCGGAGCTGTCAGTGCTTTCCTGCCATTCATCGGAGGAACAGACATTGCGGGCATCATTAGACCAGCAACTTCCCGCCCAACCTAAATTAACCACGGTAGACATTTAATTAATTGTCTTTTGTACCTTAAATCAAGCTCACCTCCTATTGTCCAATTGTCTAGTGTATAACTGCGTGCCAACCTCCCCCGTCAACCGATAATATGCGCAGCACACCACCATTTTGCATCTGTCCACGTTCGTCTCTATGGCCTATCCTGAGACTTGCTTTCCGTTCCTTACGTCGTCGATCTTGTTAGCCAAGGGACCCCTTTCCAGCCCAGAGTCCGGCTTTTGTCGTCAACCAGGATGACCACTGCTGACCCATTGAAGTATGAGGCCAGTTCTTCAATCCTGAGACATACTCAGTAGTAGCAATTGTAACATGCACCTGATTTTACTGCATGTGTCTGCATGTTTGCCATAACAGTCCGGCTATTTAAAAGAAATTTCTTGTAGGAGGATGGAAGCTCACAGAAACGGCAAGCCAATCCACCTCACCAACCAGCCAGCTCAATGTCTATGCCGTAAAAGACTAGGCTATCCTTGCTCTGCATAGTAGTAGGCTGGCTTTAACGGTGACAAAACGTGTACAATTTTTCCACACCACAGTCACATTCGTAGCGTGTCTCCCTTGGAATTTACTGCCGCCTTCCAACCACCTGTGCCACCTACTGAATACGAAGAGAAGCAAATCCTGTACAAAATTCAACTACACGTATTCAGCACCTTGATCAGTGCGGCGCTATGCTGGCTGTTCCATAGTTTCTTAGGAAGATGTGGCCGGTTGGCTCGACTCATCAACCTGCGCTTTCGTGCCACCAGATGAGTCCCCTGCTGCTGATGCTGTTGTGGCTGCGGCGGCCGCCGCCGCCGCCGGCTCCTCGCTAATCGAAGGTATAGGGTCATTGCTCCGGCCGGCGGTGTTAGTGGCCAATTGAACATTCCGGTCTGCCTCGCTCGGTTTGCTAGCCGGATCACCCTTGGTGGCAGCGTCTTTGCGGGAGTGCCCGTCAAGCACCGCTTGCTTGTCAAACCGAACAATCATGCAAGACAAGTTATCGGTGCTGAATCGAGCAAGCGCATGGTTGACCAGTAGCTTCGCTGCAGCCGCTGGGTCTTCGATATTCCTAACCTGATCAACAGCCTCTTGATCATCGCACACGTCCCAAAGCTGCGCATTGTTTAATATTGTGTCAATAACACGATGTTCCCTCAGACAAAAAAAAAAGGGCCTATCGAAACAAGTTGCAATTAACTTACTCCATCACACGCAATGATCAGAAATTCGTCCAGTTCTGGCTGGATCACAGTTTCGGTTGTATAGGGATGTCCCGTGACCAATTCCTTCATGTAGGTGTCGCCGAGGGCTCGCGTAACAGCAAGCACGCCATTGACACGATTGTTGAGTATCAAGCCGCCAGCATTAGTTATGCGCCTGCCTTCATTCTCGTCGCTTCCCTTGTGATCATACGAGAGACGGAGAGCTTTTCCGGATCGACAAAGAATAATACGAGCATCGCCCACATTAGCCGTATAGAGCACACGTTGTTTCGTCACGGCTGGCTTGGGCCTTGGGGGCGCCGCGTCAGACGCACGTAGGCTGGAACCGTCGTTGGACTTTCCGTCCTCGGGCTTCAGGCCTTCATCTGGAGCCTTGGCGGCTGCAACAGGCTGAGAACCAGTGGCGGACAGACTGCTAGGCACTCGATCCTCCCAACGGAGCACCGCTATTGCAGCCGTGCAGCCGCTATTCTTCACAGGCAGCTTTTCAAGCTGCGCATCAACCGTCGTGAAGGTCTCGTCAAGAAGCTCAGGGATTGGCACGTTGGGCTTCTTGCGTATAGTCTCTTCCAGGATGAGATGCAGTTTTTTGCCACACCAGTCTGCGGCAAAGGTGCCAGCATGACCATCAAAAATGGCAAAGTAGCCATTATCAGACTCAACAATCTCATCCGTCGGAGTAACGGCGGTTTTTGTTTCGCCGTCAGTCGCATTTGAAGAACTGGTAGGTGTCGCTGCCGGCGTATGGAGAAAATTGTAAAGAAATGCGTGGGTATCTTCCATAGTACGCCTGCATTTCTTGTTGCGGTCCTCCCAAACGCCAACGCGGAAAGTCGACTTGGGTCCAGGCAACGACTCTCCGGCCGAATTATTCTGTTGGCCCTGCGGTACTGCGAGCGCCGGGTCCTGCTTGCCCAGCTTCTGCAGTGTAGTCTGCACAGACGATCCATTGTCGGGATTCGAACGACTGCTACCCTGACCAAAATTGAGTGTGTTCTTTGCGCTGGCGAGCAGACTGCTTGCCTTGCTGCTCACGCCGCTGCTTCTCCTCTTCTTCTGCTCGGCAGCACCGGCAGAGTCGGGTGGGCTGCCATTGCCGCTCCGTTTCTCCCTGTTCGTGGCCTGCTCGGCAGCTTTGGTGGGGCTGCTGCTCAATGTCGACTCGCTCGCGTCCGGCGACGGAGACTTGCTCCCTGGCGCAGGAGTACCTGTCGCTGGTAGATTCGAAGTTGCGCTGGTCAAGGTAGGGCTGT
Source organism: Pyricularia pennisetigena (assembly GCF_004337985.1). NCBI lineage: Eukaryota > Fungi > Ascomycota > Sordariomycetes > Magnaporthales > Pyriculariaceae > Pyricularia > Pyricularia pennisetigena. The sequence continues at coordinate 6,722,527 of NC_043742.1, forward strand.
CCGCTTTCGAGGAGCCGCCAAACATTCTATTCAGCAGACCTCCTTGAGTGGAGAGACTGCGCCGTTTGTTTCCTGCCAGGTTGGTTGAAATAGAAGCGACCGCGAAATATGAGGGAGCGCGATTTGTAAGGAAGTGAAAAAGGTTTGATGAACTCTGGCTGTTCTTGGCTACTTTTTGCTGATTTCGGGATGTACCGGTCGCATGGGACTGGACGTTGAGAGGCGGGCTGGCGTCTTCGATACGGTGGAATAGACGATTTGAGGCGTTCCTGCCATGTACAGATTAGTAAGGGAATTGTATGCGCTAGGTACCCACGCAGCTAGGTGGTAGGTAGGCAATAAGCAGGTAGAAGGTAGCTCCGGATTCCAGACATACGCAATTGCAAGAAGCAAAGGAATGCAGGTCCGAGTCGGGGCCTTGTGGCAAGCTGCGAGTGGAGCTGCAATGAATGCTTTTTGGGTCACTGGGACCTTGTTGCGAAGACAAGAGACTTTGCCTTAACCAAATAAGTAAAGCTAGAACAACCGAATCCGGCTGCACTTTTTTTTTTTTTTTTTTTTTTTTTTTTGGTCTCCTGATTAAACGGTACCTTACTTGGGGAAACAAAACCTGGTGTTTTCGGCGCGGAGAGCGCAATGTCGACAGAATAAATGTTCTAGCTCTAGTCTAGTCGTGACTAAGAACCTCTTTAGCGCCCAATGAGGTGATCACGGACAGCACGTTCTTGGTGTCGGAATCTGATGCGCAAGGTGGGGGAGGAGGGATAGAATACAGATAGATCAAGGAACGGCAGAAGTGAATCTGCGTGCCAAAGGACCCAAGGTATTGGGTCCGTACACGACAAAAGAAATAGACTGCACGATGTGAGATGAACGCAGGAATAAATCGTTCATCAGGACTTCGGTCAGTATGAAGGCAGCAGATAGTTTGAGAGGCGGGGCAATCCTTCGTGATTGCACGGGTTTTTGGGCCCCATCTTGGGCTGTCTGCGTGATCCCTGTTCCGCTACCACCACAACAGCGTGCGGGGATCTGCTTGGGAGTGACGACAGGTTGCAGTCAGCTCAGTGACGATGTGCGTAGCCGCCGTCCCGAGAAGGGCTGGGTATCAATTGAGGGCGTTCGTCAATGCGAATTATCAAATAGTTATGGCATTTATTATAGGCACGACGACATAGCTCATAAGAACCCCGAAACGCACTTCAGGTACATGATCTTTTGCAAGCCGTACATGCATGTAATTTGCGAAGGCGATTTTTCTACGTGCATCAAAATATTCACACGTATAGGTACCCTTGGCTTCTCTGAGCCTCCGAAGCCGTCTCATTGAATTAAGACCCAGTGAAAGTTATTGAGTTTGCGTGGTACGCATCACAGCTAGAGCGCCAATCATCAGTTATTTCTGTACTTAAAAGATAGCATAATACTACTATTTCTGATCTGCCCATGTCACATTCTATTTCCCTCCCGGTAGAAATACTTTCCTCGACATGTTATTACTCGAAAGAAATGTGGCTGGCTGATACCTTGTCTAGGCATGCACACCAAGCGTTTGTTGGCACATTATGCGCAAATTGCCGAGGGACAGCAAATCAGACTCTTTTACGTGCGAACTCTCACAGGCAAGGGTAGGCATGGCTTCCGAGTCCGGATTAGCAGTCCTATGTACTGCAGTCATTTTCAAGAAGCGCAAAACTTTGGTTACATGATCGACAAAACGCCTCCCCTCAGAGTCTGGTATCTCATTTTGGCCTAAGGCTATCGAGCCTGGCCTGTAGGTCATCGTCACCGGCACCACCACCAACCGCTTGTGCAATCCGTGTCTCTGGAACCGTCTCTGATTGCAGCCCTTGTGGTGTCTCTCCAAGCTACATCGCGAATGTCAGTATGTGATACACAACAGGGGCAAGGAGGCGTAACGTTGGTCTCGCCCAGCAGGAGCACATGAGGACAACATACCGAGTTCTTCAGGTCAACACCGATCTCCTCAAGAACCTGCTCAACTAGCTCATCTCCCTCCTCTTCGACGCCCACATCCATGGCATCGTCGACGGCGTCGTCCATCAACTCTTGCCTCTGCTCCATTATGTCGTTTTCTCTCTCAAACTCGGCCGCGATACGCTGCAGAGACGGCAAGTTCATGGTGCGGTTCATGCTTCCCAGCGCCATAGTCGCCCCCTTCATGGCCTGCATCATCTGTTCGTTGGTGCGATGTGTCTGGAGGCGTAGAGATATTTGCTGCAGCTGGCTGCGCATACCGTAAAACTTCTCAATATACCGCCGCGTCCTTACGAGATCCTTGGCTTGGATTTTGCATGCTCCCATCTGATTCTTCTGTGCGCTCTGCTTGATCTGCGTGACTAGAGTCTTTTCCTGCTTCTCGAGCTTCACCCTCTGCTGGTCGAGTTCCCGGATGGCCTTGTCTAGGAGGCGTTGGTTCTTGCGCAGACGCTCAGCGGGCGTCATGCGCTTGCCGAATGCCCATTCGATGATCTGGAAAACACCTAGGATCAGAATATGGACCATGAAGCGTAGGGGGTTGGCTTTAGTTACTTGCATTCATCTTGGCTAGGTGACGTGACTTGGTTAGGCGGCGGTCTATCAGCAACCTGTCCGAAAGCGTTGTCGTCTACTAGATTGCGGCGGAATTGAATCGCTTGTACTATTCAGACAGCTATGCATCCAAGTAGTAAGAATTTGTCGTCTGCAATCGCCAGAGCAGCAGCTGGCTTCGAAGCGATCGACAGCTATGTAGCTACGTAGTCGCGGCAGATCACCAATCAGACAATCGAGTGTACCCAGGCAACAGACATGCCCGACCCGACCTGACTGGACTGGATGTTGGGGTATCGATATATGGGTGGGGTCTGTCTTTTCCACGCGCGCGCCCTGACCCGCAGACTTGCGTCAGAGTACCTTGCCTTGATTGCATTTTGGAACAAGGTGGAGGCTAATTCCGGAAAATCACGTGCTGTCGGAACACAAAGCGGGTCTTTCTAGAATTTGACCCGCCGCCGGCGTTGGCTTTTTTGGCTGCATCATCGTAATGCTACGTCGGCTGGCCCGTCCTCTACTATTAGCAGTAAATTTGCCCCTGTCATGCAATTCGACCAGGGACATGGGGAGCTCCATTTTCTGCTTTATGTATTGGCATGCAAAACGTCTCTGGACCAAGATTGTCCGGTAGAGACACTTTCGGAAGAGTCAGCGTATAACAAAACAACAAAGATAATAATAACAAAGACGGGGCAAAAAATTTGCTTTTACAGCGGCAGTTCGTTGTCGCCTTAGTTTTTGCATCCCTGTGGCTTATTCTTGACGCGCTCTGTTCAGATGCAAACCATCTTCACCGCGACTGGACGAAATCGATCACGATGAGCCAAGAGTCTACTCCCAGCAGGGACACCACAGGCCCTACATCAGGTGCGCGATCTAACGGCGAGGGAAGCTCGACGGCCACAAACGAAACGCTATCCTCAGCTCCGTCAGGTCCGCCCTCCTACATGACCGTCGGCACCGGGTCGACATCCGAGCACGCGCATCGTCTACAAGCCCTCCTTGACAACGATTCTGGATATGGCGGAAGCATTGCTGGCGACGGAGCGCCGCTCACCGGTGCCTCTGGCGATCATCACCAGGCTCTTGTCGACCCCGACCGTCGAATGCAGGCCGGCGCCATCCACCAGCTTTACTACAACTCACATCGCGTAGCCCTGGCTAGATCCATCAACCTCGCCATCCAACTACTGAAAGGTCTCCGGGAGATGAACGCAAAGTGGCCAGCACATTATCCGTCGGTTCAAGGCATAGATACCCCAACGTCTCCTCGGCCGGGAAATCTGCGTCACTCATTTTCGTCCGTTGGAGAATTCGCTGCATCTGCCACGGCGGCCAGCCACCCTCGGGAGCTCAGGCGGTCTCTGACGTCGGTGGAGGATATCGGTGGCCAGGATGCCGAGTCGAGCAAGGCCGCAGAGCGCCGACAGGCCGCCGCCGAGCCTCGGCTTGTCTCACCGCAAATCTCGAGAGAATTCTCCATCTTGAAGCTGGACCTCAAACTGGGCTCGTTACATCAGACTGAGCTGGTTCACTCCCTGGAGAAAGGCTCGGTTGCCTCCTTGTTGGACGGAAAGATCGGCTCCAGCATCAAGCACCTTCAGTCATTAAGGGAGCGTATCGAGGATACCTCGAGTAAAGTATTGGTTACGGGAGATCTGAACGCAGGGAAGTCGGCATTCTGCAATGCACTGCTTCGAAGGAAGATTCTGCCTGAAGATCAACAGCCATGCACAAGCATCTTCTGCGAGGTTCTTGATGCCAGGGAAAACAGCGGCCTGGAAGAGGTGCATGCCGTGCATAAGGAAGCCATCTACGACAGGAACGACGAGTCTACATATGACGTCTATTCGTTGTCTGATTTGGAAAAGATCGTTATCGACAACGAGACATATCTACAATGCAAGGTCTACGTCAAAGACGTGCGGACTATCGATGAATCGCTGTTGAACAACGGGGTTGTCGACATCGCGCTGATCGATGCCCCTGGACTGAACTCGGAGATGACAAAGACAACAGCCGTGTTTGCTCGCCAAGAAGAGATTGATGTCGTTGTTTTTGTCGTGTCTGCCGCCAATCACTTCACAATCTCGGCGCAGGACTTCATTTCAGTGGCAGCGGCTGAGAAGGCCTATCTCTTCATCGTTGTCAACCAGTTCGACAATATCAGAGACAAAGAGAGGTGTCAAAAAATGATTCTGGACCGCGTGAAAATGATGAGCCCAAGGACATATAAAGAGGCCTCAGAGTTGGTCCATTTCGTCTCCAGCAACGCAGTTCCCGTGGCGCCACCACCTCCCCCTCCTGGCAGCAGTGGAGGTAGCGGCAGCTCAAGCGGCGGCGGCGGCGGTGGCGATGGCGATGATGATCCGAGCGATGAGGATTTGAAAGGAAAAGGAAAGGGCAAAGACAAGGAGAAGATTCGAGACTTTGAGAACCTGGAACAGTCACTGAGAAGATTTGTGCTGGAGAAACGGTCCAGGTCCAAGCTGGCACCCGCCAAGAACTACCTATTGAACATCCTTGCCGATATCAACGCTTTGGCTCAGGCCAACGTCGAAGTGGCGCAGTCAGAACTAGACAGGGTGAACGAGGAGCTGGCTGAGATCGAGCCCATGCTCGAGTCCGGCAGAAAGGCAAGCTCGCAGGTGGATGAGCAGATGGACAAGTCGATCGAGCAAACATGCTCGGAAGTTTACGAGCATACAAGGTCAACCCTCGGCTTCACAATCCAGAATATTGGTGACGCCGACCTCGGCGTCCATTATCCTGGAATCTGGGGCTCCTTCGACTATGCAGAACAGCTGAAAGAAGCAATGCTTGCCCAAATATCAGATGCCGTTGCCGCGTGTGAAGATCACGCCCGAGCAAGAACCGTCAGTGGTGTGAACACAATCAAGCAACTAGGCCTGCTGCATCTGGGAGACGAGTACGCAGACCTCAGCTTCCGCCCAGATGTCATGTTCCGCCGCAAGAAGGATGTTCTCGCGCGGCAAGCTGATATACCCACCGAAATCTGGGACTTTATCGATTGGAACACACTCATTCGTCGCCAGGAGAAGGTTGCTGGTACTGGCATGGCTCTGACGGTGGCCACAGCAGTTGGAGGTCAGCTTGTTGTTGGTTATGGCTGGATGGATCATGCGTTGAGGGCGGCTCGAGTACTTGGCAATGACAATTTAAGACGATTGATTATCCCCGGAATTGTTGTGGCTGGTAAGACAAGCATCCTTTTTTTTTTTTTTTTTCTTTTTTTCTTTTTTTTCTCCCTGAATCCACCATCTATCATGATATTTTGCAGATAAATACTGACGATCTCGATAGCCCTGGCCGCTTCCGCCTTCGTTTTGAACTCGATTCCCCAATCCCTCCCCCATCGTCTATCTGCCAAAGTATCTTCACACCTGGCAGCAACCGATTACGTGCACCTAAACTCTGCTCGTATCTCTGGTTCTGTACGCAAGGTGCTGCGTATCCCGGCCGATTCTGTTCGCGTCGGCCTTCGCCGCTCGGTCGAGCAGCTTGGCACTCGACGGGACGAGACTTTACGCATCAGCGCGGAGAGCGCCGTCGCCCTCAAATATTTCAGCAACTTGGTCCGGGACAGCGCCAAGCATCGCGCAACTGTTGACGAGGTGGACTTGGAGGCTCATGGCGCTGCGTGAGAAGACTGATCCTTGTCATATGTCGCCTCTACATGAAATTTCTTTTCAGCACTTGACAAAGATAAAAAGGCGTTTGAAAGGATGGTATGAACGGTTTTGCTAATTGACATGATTCCTCTGAATTTGGAAACAAAACAAGGCAGGTGACCAGGAACTTTTCTGGTGTCACGAGTAGCGAAATTATCAAGCGATGGATTACCCATACTCCTCTCAGTTCCTACAGCACTTTCGTCCTCCACAAGTTGACTTGTGCAGGCAGGGTGTATATAAGCTCGGCTGGCTAGGCCATGGACAACGTATACAGATAAAGACAGATATATATTATGTAATCAACTTTATTCAACGATTATAATAGCACTGCTACATGAGCTTTTCCTGCTGAATGTGAGGCTGTCGGATATGCCTGCTATTCGTGACACTACCGACAAGGTGGTAACAGGCAGCACAGGTCTATATTCGTGAAGGGAAATGCTAACGTTATTATGGTACAGAATGAATATCGTACAGGCAATACACACAGGGGGTTTTGGTTTCCCGTATTAAAAAGTAGAAAATGTTGAGGTTGGACAAGGTGCTCCTCCATCGAGGGCGTTGTGCCATTTGCCCGAGTAACCCAAGTGTAGGCCCGCGTGTGTGGCTGTAGTCCGCTGAGCATTGAACTGCCGGCATCAAACCGCGCGCAATGATTCGAGACATTTCGCATCCGGAGGGGTCTCTTTGTTTCGATGATTGCGTATCGTTTCGGGACATTGTGGCCTCGAACCGTGCGCCTTGGTCTTATAAAGTTTTGAGGCCCCAGGGCAAGACTGCTGCTTTTGGTTGTATGACGTTCCCAGCACCGACGAGCCAGGGAATTGTCAGGTCGACATCACTTCCGTCCTTTCCAGCCACCCCTTTCTCAAACCACCAACATCAACTCTCATTTTTTCCACATCCTTTCTCTTTTCTTCTTCGCTTTGTTTTTTCTTTTTTTCTTTTACAAGGAAGGCTTGGCAGAAACGCTACCCACGCCTCCACCGAGGGCGGACTCGAGCTGGTCGAGCGAGTTGATGTCGCCGCCGGCGGGGGCGCCGGCAGTGAGGAGCTCGCCGCCCTGCTCGCGCATGCGCTGCTCCTGCTCCATGGCAATCATTCCCTGCTCCTCGCTCCACAGCAGGGCAAATGGGATGCCGAAGAGCATGGCGCTGACCGAGATGTGCCAGGCGCTCCGGCCGAGGAAGGCAGCCGTGGTGCGGAAGATGTTGGTCGTGCCCATCCACTTGCCATAGATCCAGCCGCGCGTCGTCGGCGGCACAATGTCGCGAAGCGCGTAGATGCGGTCGCTAAAAGTTTCTCCCGATACGTCGTAGTCCGAGTCTGTTGAGATTTCAGAGTCTGGTGAGGGAGGTGGTTTTGTTCGTCAGTACGGGAGGCGTTGGGAGTCTTGTTTTCCATTGTTTGTTTTTCTCTGGGGTGGGTTCAAAAAGGCAATCTTTGTGAAGGCCTTGACTATACTGAGAGACGCTCCGTTGGGGGAAGAGCTTTTGCACCTACCGGTATCTGTAAAGTCGTCATCCTCATCATGGCCAGGCTGGGTCTTGAGGAATTCCTCGTCGACGACCTCTGTGAGCTGGACCATTGTAACTGACTAAGGGAGAGTAAAGAACACGCAAGGAAGGTAGGAATGGAAAAGGAGTGCTCCGAGAGGCGGCGATAATGTGCTCTTTTTGGTATTACAAGATGGGTTTTGTTTGTCTTGGGTGTGTTGGCAGTTGATGCTAACGAATGCTGGATGGGAAAGCTTGCAACTTTTTCACGTCAATCCAATCAATCTGCCTGGCGCATTATTCCTTTTCCCTGGTCCCGACAGGGATCAATTGCAGGCTATGTGGGGCCTTGACCGGGTTGAGCGGCTAGCTTACGTAGGTACCTACCCTGTACGATGTGTGTCGTTAACTCTCAATATTGGTTGTATTAGTTGAACAAGGGATTGAGTCGTACAAACTTTCTGTGTGTGAGAGACAAAATGTTTGATTAATTACAATAAGTATTTACTAACGCTAACTAGGCTGATGTTGCGCTTTCACAAGACAACCACCAAGGGCTACTCGTCATCTGATAAACTATTCATACTCATTTGTTGCCTCTGGTAGGCTCGGCGAACCGGATTCCTCGTCTGGCAGAGGGTTCCCTCGGTAAGCCATCCTCGTCGTCGCTGTCCGCCTCAGCCACCTGATCACTGGGGCCTATTCCCAGCGCAGCTTCGCGTCTGCGCCTTTCTGCTGGCGTCTCTGTGTTGTCATTGATAATATCCTCCGACTCCATGTGTTTCAGCACCGACAACCTTCGTCTTCGCTCGGCAGCTGTCTCACCGTCTTGGTCTCGGTCTCCACTTCGTGATGCAGCCTCTGCTTCTGTCGGTTTAGACGGCTGTGAGGTGAACCGGCTCCTTCCGACGTCGCGGGGACTGTCGCCAGCCTTCGGTGAGTCTTCCGGACGCCGTTCCTGGTTCGCCAAGGCCTTTACCGCTACCGAGGCCGACGACTGGTCCACGACCTCACGGCGGGTGCTCTTGTCCAGCTTGCGCATTTCCCTGATGAAGTCTTCCTTGGTCATGCGCTGACCAACGCCACCGATTTTGAAGCGGATGTTCCTGTCATCTTCCTCATCCGCCTCCTCAGCCGCCGAACTCTTTTTCCTTGACCTTTGTGTAGGTTTGGGGTTGCTGCTAGATGGTGCTCCATCTGCCTGAGGGACGTTGTCGTTTGCATTTTCGGCACTCGCACCCTTTTGCTTGGATCCGATACCCATTTTCTTCAAACCTTGCGACACCAGGTCACCACCTTCCTTCTCTGGCTTCCCTGACGGCAGCTCGTACTTCTTCAGCACTTCGCCATCCTCATCCTCAACGATGATCTAGAAAATGAGGGCATTGTCAGTAAATATGGCCATATTCGCAGCATTGTCTCCAAGGTGGAAAACTTACGGTATTTCCAAATTGATACGCACGCGCAGGAGCGTGCTTCTTTGTTTTTTCTTTGCCCCTGTTACGCTTCTGGATCTCCCCCTCTTTCCAGTCACCCAGCTTCTTCTTTATTGCGTCGTATGACCAGCCAGATGCTGCCTCTTGCCCATCACCACCTACAGGTGGCTGAGGTACGACTTCCTGGGGTTGTGGGTCAAGCGCAATAACGTCTCCATCCATGTTCTCAATTACTAGGTGGTCTCCCTCGCTATAGAGGCGCACTGCAGATTCCTGGCGGCCTCTTTCGTTTTCCTGTCCGCCGTGTCCTGATCCGGGACGAGTCTCTGTCTTTTGCGAGTCGTTCTCAGAATGGCCACCATTCTGGCCCCCAACATGGGTACGCTCCGAGGAGTTGTTGTCTGAAGGCGAGGCCCTAGAATCCTCCTGTGTCTCTGGTGCATTGGGCGTGTCGCTTTCGGTGCGCCGCGGGAAGATTGCGGACTCTGAGATTGGCCCGCCCGGCCCGATTCCGTCGTCCCACCTCTTTCTACTGCTGCGCCTCTTTCTTCCGGTTGACAAGGCACGCCGTGGCTGCCTGCCGGAGTCATCCTTCTCGTCATCTCTCACGCGACGCAAGAAGTTTCCAGGGAACCCAATTGGGGGTAGAGTTCCGGGCGGATACTCGGGCATCTTTGGCTCATCAGTATCCGTATCCGACATGGTTCTGGCCTGCGACCTGGACTGTGACGTGATTCTAGGCAGCCTGTTCATCCACGACGGCCCATCTTCCGGCGCTGTGGTGTATGACATGGTCAACGTTAACGTGTTGATGTGCTTGCCCAGCGTGAAGACGGCAACGGAAGATCCATGGACAAGTATGGAGGTAACCACAAGGAAGGCTACGATGGGCCACACGAGCGTGATGAGAGTGAAATGTGGGGAACCTGGAGGTGGTAACTCAGATAGCGGCACAGGCGTTTCCGACTCAAGTTCGGCTCGAGCTAGAATGGCGACGAAGATGGCACCGACACCGATGGGACCGAAGTGACCGGCAAACAGAGCCTCTCGCCATGTTTTTATGTCGGGTATCAGCGGTTTTAATGCCATCATGATGGGAATTCGGCGGAAAAGAAGGACGAAAATGGCGATCACAACCAGCCTCCACGCGTCAAGGCCTAGATCGGCATTGTTGAACATTTCCCAGGGGATGATCGTGCCGAAGTAAACGAAGTATGTAAGACTGATTGAGGTTCGTAGGGTCAGTCACATGATTGCGCCCTCAAAGCGACGCCATATATCAAACTTACTTGAGTAACAGGTCGATAACGTTGGAGACATGGGACTCCTCGGTCTTTTGGCCGAACCAACCATCGTTAGAGAAACCCACCCCGGCAGCGAAGCCAACAAGAAGATCGTCAATACCCAGGATGCTGCCTGAGCCTGCGCAAAAGAGGGCAAGAACGAAATAGAAGACCAAGAAGCTCTCACGATCAATGAGATCGTGTTTCTCGGCGTACTTGATCCCGTGACGAGCAAGATAACCGATTATGAAGCCATAGAGGGCGCCGAAAACACACTCGTAGAGGATGGTGAAGACAAACCAGTGAAACGTCACGTCCTTGGCGTTCATGTGGTCCTGAATCAGGTATAATGCCAGGTATACAAATGGAAAGGCCATGCCATCATTGCATCCTGACTCGGCTGAGAGTAGATCCCGCAGATGCTTGGGTACCCTTTTCGCGAACTTTCCCTTGCCGACAACCGAAGAAGCCAGGACAGGATCAGTGGCAGTCACGCATGCTGCAATGACCAGGCTCTCTAGCCATGACAGGGGAGTTATCATCCACCAGATGACCAAGCTGGTGATCAACCAGCCAAAGGCCATGACAGGCACCAAGAGGAAAATAACCGACTTCCAATGCCGCTCCATGTAAAATTTGGGCAATTCGACGCCAACAGCAAAACACTGAACCACGAGTACTATCCGTGAGAACTCAATGGTGACGATGTCGACGTTTCCCCATGATTGCGGGTTGATGAGGTTAGCAGCGTGAGGGCCAAATATGAGGCCGCAGAGTGTCGCAACTGTCGCTTCACCAATGTACATGCGCTCCTTGATGACGGAGGAGCATAGCATAAAAAGGGAGGTGAAGCCACCCAAGATGATGTACACCAGATGTGGCTTGGTGATGGAGAGATGTTCCCACGCCATGACTGCTTAGCTCTTGTCCTGGAAACCGACCTAGAAACGGACTATAAGCTTCTGGTACTCGACCAGTGAACTGGTAGCACTGGAATGGCCACCAAAATAAAGAGTCTGTTGGGGGGTGGTCTTCAAGATGGCCAAGCGGCCAAGCGGCCAAGCTTTAACAACGTAATAGGGCCAAGATGCCGAGAAGGCTTGGTTAGTTCTTGACTTGTTTTCTTTTCCTTTTTTTTTTTTGTTTGCCCCAAAGAAAGAATCGTTCACGCAAGGGTGATGTAGAGGGGCCACAAGGAATGTTGCAACCCGCTCAAGTACTGTAATGAGGACTCGAGGTCTGCGTACAGTATTGTCTGTGTGACGATTTAGCGATGTCGCGGTTGGTGTGCGTGGGACAATCACATCAAAAAAAAGATGGTGGATTGGCGCGAAGGTGGTAATTAAAGAATGCAGCGCCCGAAAAGAAACTTTCTGGACACAGATCGCTTAAATTGAAACAGCAAAAGGAAGAGGAATAAATTATAGCAAAATGCCGTCAGCTTGAGAAAGACACGACAGGTGAAAACCCAACAAAGGGATCAAGGTGTCAGGGATAAAGCGCAGAGAGATCCAAAAGAATCAATTGCAAGTTGAGTGTTTGGCGGCACCTTGAGAAATTTGTTTCCAGGCCCTGCCTCGGTCCTTGACTTTTCTTCCTCAAGCTTCCTTGCATGGGCTGCAGGGGTGTTGATGCCAAGTTAGACTTGCCAAGCCCGCGGGAGTGCTTTTACACGAATATGATTGCGACAGACAAAATGAGCGGAGACCAGCGCAGTACTTGCTCGACAAGAGTCGGTCAGAGTTTGCTATATAACTTTTCAAAATAGGGTAGCTAGATAAAATAAAACAGGCGCGGCAGAAGAGATTGAACCGATTTTTCAGACTGCAGCAACTGCAAATCTGACAATCCTTTTGATCTCAATCTCGTCTCTTTACACGCGGCGAACATGCAGGCTCCCATGTTCTTGCTGAACTAAACGCTAGGCTGATAGTGCTTTTAAGTTTGGAGCCCCTTTGAAACCTTGGGTCTATTTCACAAGTCATTCCTACCCCGGCAAGCATTCAATATCTTGATCTAATCCTCGTTGTACACATATTGAGCTAAACTTCTGCAAGGCTACCAACTAGACCAACAAGATCAAACAGCCGACTCGTTTATGCTCCAAGATTTGGAAGCTTTTTCTTTTGGTCATCCAGGTTGGGAGCAGTTTACCGCTATGACGCCACTGAGATCCACATAGATTGAACTGATCCACCTGGTGATACCCTTGGTTCCACTCCCATTTAACCCGGCTTGCACAGCAACCGCCGCTCGACAGGTGGAGCGGCCCCATAAATGACTAAGAACAAAAAAAAATAAAAACACCACTGTTGACATTTTTCAACCGGCAATTTCGTACCACACTGCGCTTATCGCAAAAGAAAGAGTCTGGATGGTTCCAGGTTTCGCGTATTACTAACCAACAACATCTTCAATACCCCTCGCTTTACATCCTTTCCCGATTCTGTGCTGGTCAAGAGTTGGGCAGATGAAGAAAAGCTTGAACTGGTCAACCCCCAGGCTTTTGCGCTTCCCCGGCATCTCGCCAAATACAAAATAAATGGTAGGAACCTAGGTGGATACGTTTAGTAGCAGCCTGTTACTGAATTGAGCCGCATCTAATTGCTTCTTTGCCCAACGGTGTACACGTTTTCATGGAGTGTTTGTCACATCTTGAAGAGGTATACACCGCAAGATGATATATCAGAACATTAGATCATGAGATTCAGCCTTGCATTACGCCACGCTCTTCTTGGTCTCTCCCATTAGCGATTAGGTAGTTATGTGGTGCAATGTCCAACATGCGTATGCGCACATCTGCTACGTTGCTTGGTTTCCCGTCTGAGCCCGCCTGGCCAGCTTGGTTGGCTACGTCAAAGTACTCTCTGAGGCTGATGATGCGCCTGGCTTATTGCAATCCCTTCAGTTGCCAAGTGACTTCTGGGCTTAATCTCCCCTCCGATCTCCTTTACTTTTCTCTCTTTCCATCATCGTCTCTTTCATATTCTATCAACTCATACACACGCAGCGCACTGACGATGGGCACATCAGATCAGATGCGGCAACTGAAAGTTTAGGTCTTGCTGCAGACACACTACCTCTGAATCCCATTCGTCACCTCGTGCATGAAGCCATGGTTTTTTTTTTTTCTCGGCGCGCGATCAAATCCCATGTATCCTAGTGCCAAAAGCTTCAATGCTACGCATTAGGCTGTTTGCTGAACCAAGTTGCAGTGTCGCAAGCAGCGGCTTCTTGCTCGATCATTTCGTAGGGACAGCCACTTCCCATATGGCGAGGCTAGCATTTCAACATTCTCATCTGGTTAGTACATTATCGACGTTGTATATGAACCAGGGGACCGTGATCTGCCGCCTCAACCCCTTTGAAAATGCTGAGATGTAGCTCCGGGCGACGGAAACTATAGACGAAAGTTTATTTTAAATGGGTTTCTGCCCCAGCCGACCAGTCATGTAAGGTTAATAAAAGATCTTGGGCGATCTTCGACGACGTTGGCTGCTGTCTGCCTTGGGTTCAACGTCTGCGATCTGCCACTAAAGCCTCATTTAATTGCTGGTCGTCATACGTTGAAAACAAAGAAAAAAAGAGAAAAAAAAAATAAAAGAAAACAAAAGTAACTTCTATTCTTTTCCGCATGCAACAGAACCTCTGGGATCTAAACGATAAAGTTCTACACATGACCTTGAGGATGGGCAAGCCACCGAAGCTTAAAGACGGCAGCTTGGGCGGTCATATCTCCAGCATCGTGAACCTTGTTTTTAACATCTTGAGGCAGTGGGTGGCTTTTGGGTAGCGTAGTAGGCGCCTCGTAATGGAGGCAGCGAAAGCCTCGATGTCCGTGCACAGGGGAACGCTGTCTTGACACTGCTCCTGCACGCCACGTAGAACAAACATGGCGCCCAACCCAACATCAGAGTATTCTCTCTGGTTTGTTGACAGCATCGCGAATGGGCTGACTGGCTACATTGTTGAACAGGCCGCTCCTCGACACTATTTGCATTGGGCCGACTGATGGCAGAGAACGTAAGGTAGGAGGGTCATTTTTGCCAGAGAGCTTTCCTTAATCATTTGACGAAATGAAACCACACTCATGCTGCAGCCTATTAGAGCAGCAAAACCTTTTGTTGCATGTTTTGCGTGATTTGTAATCTGTTATAGAAAGTGAGGAACAACGTGTGGCTGTTGGTTGCTATGCGGCGTAACTCAAAACCACATATCCTATGGTTACCTGTCCGCAAAGTGTTCATAAGTTATACCAACAGTACGTGATTATAATCGCTTCATGGAGGTCTCTAATCACGATAGCAGTTCAGGGGAGAGATTGAAGAGCCTAAGGGTCTAGCAAGGTTGCCGGCATCCTGTGGGTTGCATGGGATCGTGACAACCAATCACTGTCCATAAGCCCCACCATTATCCCACTGTTACCATCTACCCACTTTAGCCTTCTCTCAGTACCAGCAAATTGAGACGCGACATAACAAAGCAATTGCACGTGCATACGCGAAATGTTTGATCGCAGCAAAACGCGGGACACCTTGATTGACCACACGCAGGTATATCTGAATCTGTCTTTGCAATCCTACATTCGGCCACCAACACGTCGCGACAGTACGATGATCCCGATATAGAACATCCGATGTACTTATTGTTTTGAAGCTCGGTTCATTGTTTTTTTTTTTTTTTTTGCTTTTGTTTTTTGTTCTATTTTACAACAGCTCGTTGACCTTCGCCACTACAGGACAACCACAGGGGCGCAACCACATTCGATGCGTGGCCATCACTGCGATCCCATAAAACCTCCCGCAAATACAGGCCGCGCTACCCTCGGAGATACGCCTACAGCTAGCCTGTGTTAGCCGTATGCCGGCAAGCTCAGCCTTTGGTCTGCTACCGCCTCGAGGATACGCAACGATTTACGCAGCAACTCGTTGTGCACTCCACAGAAAAGCCTTCATAACCAGGACCGGACTACACAGACTCTCGTCCCTCACGATGCTCTCCCGGGCCAACAGAGACTTCGAGGCCAAGCGACCCAGCAATCCGGTAGCTCCAAAACCTCTACTTGCCCAGCAACTGTTCCCATCCAGCAGCCCTGTCCAACCCCAACAGAGCGAGAAAATTGTCGAACAGTCAAGGAGGGGCGTGCCCGCGCACCCCATTGCTCTCTCGTCCCGAACACCCAACGTGCCCAGCAATACAAATCAGCAAAGGACCTCTGGTATCAATGGAATAACATCAGGAAACCGACAATCATTTGCCACACTATGCCACAACACCGAGTCTTTCCGTGAGGAGCCACACATTATTAGCCTTTTAGATGATGAGAATGGCACGCAAAAGTCTCAGCCAACAAGCTCTGTGTTTATAGCAGATGGCGACTTGAGTGACGACGACAATCTAGACTTGGACTTTGAGCAGCCCGCTGCCTTGCCAACAGTCCCCTCTCATACTGGCGTGTCAAAACAGGCTGCATCGACAACTGTTCAACCTGGTGCCGATGCCCCTCCACCTAGCAGCCTTCTTTCTTGGTCACAGTCTTCTCCGTCTCACTACGCGGCGCCCCGCCTGCCCTCTAACGATACACAGGCGAAGCGGAAAACAGAGGTTGTCGATTACGAGCCTCCGGTTCCAGTTGCGAAGAAGAGGTCTTTGCCCAAGAGCTGGGCACGCGCAAACAGCCCCCCAGAAGAAGATGGAGACGGGATGCCCGGATATGCGACACCGGCCGTGAAGTCCCAATCGAGCAAGTTACCATGGGACACAACTGCTAGTGCTGTCAAGGCGCAGAAGAAACAGCTTCGAGACCAGCTCAAGAAAGCCCCATCAACAGCGTCCCATTTCTCAATGGATGAGACTGATAACGGCATCGATGATCATGTCGCTACAACTATAAAAGCTACCAAACACTCGGCGGTAACACTCAGTAATGAACAGCGACATGTCAAGAATCTGGTCTGCTCGCGCAGCCAGAGCGTCTTCTTCACGGGTCCTGCAGGTACAGGAAAGTCGGTTTTGATGAGAGCAATAATCGATGAACTGAAGAAAAAATGGAAGAAAGACCCAGATCGCCTGGCCGTTACCGCCTCAACTGGTTTGGCAGCATGTAACATCGGTGGCATGACCCTGCACAGTTTTTCCGGCATCGGTCTCGGAAAGGAAGATGTGACGACGCTGGTCAAGAAGATCCGTAGGAACCCCAAAGCCAAGAACAGATGGCTCAGGACAAAGGTCCTGATCATTGACGAAATTTCCATGGTTGACGGTGATCTCTTCGACAAGCTCTCTCAAATCGGGCGTATTCTCCGCAACAATGGTAAACCGTGGGGTGGTATCCAACTTGTCATCACGGGCGATTTCTTCCAGCTTCCGCCTGTTCCAGACGGTGCCGATAAGCGAGAGATCAAGTTTGCGTTCGAGGCGGCAACTTGGAACACGTCGATCGACCATACCATTGGCTTGACTGAGGTCTTCAGGCAAAAGGATCCCGGTATGCAACTAGATGAACGGGGCCGAACAACCCCNNCCCCCCCCCAATCGAGTGCTAATGCTAACATACATCTACTCACAGCCTTTGCCAACATGCTCAACGAGATGCGACTGGGAAGGATCAGCGAACAGACCGTGGCCAACTTCAAGCGTCTGGAGAGAGAGCTTCGTTTTGATGATGGCCTTGAAGTCACAGAGTTGTGAGTCACTACTTGGTGTTTGCCTGCCGCACTTTTTATGCGCCTACAGTGAGGTGTGTCGTATGCTGCGAATTACTTTTGTGCTAATAAATTCACTTACAGGTTTCCCACGCGAACAGAGGTCGAAAGATCAAACAATCGGCGATTAGCAGCTCTCAAATCAAAGTCCTACCGATATGATGCTCAGGACTCAGGGGATCCTAATTTTAGAGACAAACTGCTGCAGAACATGATGGCGCCCCAGACATTGGAGCTGCGAAAGGGCGCACAGGTAATGCTTATCAAGAATATGGACGAGACTCTAGTCAACGGATCTCTTGGAACGGTCGTTGGCTTCATGAGCGAAACAGCGGCCAGTATTGGCGGCATCAGCAGCCATGGAGGATTGGACGGCGAAGACGATTCAATAAGCGAAGATGTGCGAAAGAGGATCAAGGCCTTCGGCCGGGAACTTGAATCCAGCTCCACTGATAACAAGGAGTATCCAGTTGTTACTTTCCACGGCGCTGACGGCACGCCAAGATCTCTCCTCATGGTGCCGGAAGAGTGGAAGTCGGAGTTGCCCACGGGCGAAGTGCAGGCCTCCCGCAAGCAAGTGCCTTTGATTCTAGCATGGGCACTCTCCATCCACAAGGCTCAGGGCCAAACACTCGAGCGAGTTAAAGTTGATTTGGGCAAGATTTTTGAGAAGGGCCAAGCGTACGTCGCGTTGAGTCGAGCTACCAGCCAGGAGGGCCTCCAGGTGTTGAAATTCGACAAGAATAAGGTGATGGCTCATCCGCGCGTTGTCCAGTTCTACAATAAGCTTTATAGCGTAGAGACTGCCCTCAAGGCCGGTGGGACCAAGTCTGCCCCAGCACCTCAAACTGGCGCTGGGACATCTGGATCCAGGCCAGTCGCGAGTTCCCGAGGTGCAGTGACTGGATGGACGATGTCAGCTAGCGGATAGCTTGGGTTTTTCGGGAGCGCCAGATTTTTATTGTCATTTTTTGTCCTCGTGCAAAGGGTTGCATCGGTTGGCCGGCTAAATGGGAATAGCGTTGACTTTTCTGCTTGCTTGCGTTGGTGTGAAAGCTGCAGATGGTGTTCACCAAGGGTGGCGTGTACATTATTACATCTAATGTATATATATTTTACGACGGACGACCATATTTCTTTTGTCGGTTCACAATAAAATTATCATATAACCAAGACAGTACAGAGCAACAAACACCCGACATCTTCGGAAGTCTCTGCGGAACACTTTCGACGCGCTTGCAGTCGTCTTATTCGATTTGTTCTATATTATTCTTCAAAGCAATGAAGATTTGGACTATGGGATTGTCTCAGGAGACTGCGGTGGTGGCTAAGCATAGATTCTGTTGTCCAACAGTGCCGTCGGGATCTTCCAACGCCAAACGAATTCTTGATGCAGGAGCTGATTTTCAGGATATGATTCTTATCAACGATTGTTGTCTACTTCCCTTTTTAGCCATCCCACAGCATGACTCTGGAAGATTTGGTTGGCCGTTACGCGTACGACGTTCAAAACAGGGTGGTGAGACAATAGGACCAGAATACTACACCCACGACTTATACGACCGTCACGTCCAGAAATGGACCTCATGGATATGGAGTAGACTGAAAAACAAAAAAAAAAAAAAAAAAAAGTTGAGCCCCGAGCCATGCCGCATGCGGCATACCAAAACGCATGGCTCAATATTGTGGTGACGAGAAGTCGGAGGAGCTTCACGACCGCGAGGAATATAGGTTTTCGACTGATGGGGAGATCACAATTAATATACGCTTTTGCTTTTGGCCTCTAGCACTGCTCGATGCCTCAGTGGGCGGATGGATCATGACAAATGTGGTGTTGTCTTGACCTACGACCGGACAACGCAGCATCCCGTATCAGTTGTGGCGTCAGAGTCGCTGGGCAAAGAAAACTCTTTTTCTTTTTCTTGTTTTTCCTGTCGTTTCTTTCCGCCCGGCGAAGTATGTTTCCGCGCATTGGGCAACATCTAATCGCCAACAAAGAGCCCAATGCCCGCTATACTTTTCTGCAGCAGCGTTGTGCAACAAACGTACTGTAACTAAAGTCTAGACAATCACTACGTAACTGGGTAGGGAACGTACCTAAACTGAGCTTGTTAGGTAGGATTATCGATCGGTACGGCATATTTTTTTTTTTCTACCTTTGCCTCAATGTAAAGACTGGCCGATGGTACTGAAAATTTTCTTCTTGTTCTATAGGAATTGAGTTTGGGACATGACAGCTGAGAGTTTGAATGATATTGTGCTCTTGCAAGGGACCCAAATCTACTGCGAAGTAATGTCTGATGTTTTGTATCCCATGTCAATTTAAAACCATCCGATCGTTCACCTCAATTGGTGCCGTGGAGAAAGCCCACATGTAATTAGAATGTACCTTGAGTAGCTTGAGTAAGTGCCTAAAGTACCTCCTCCTCCCTTAATGACAGGAGTCACACAATCACTACAGTACCTCACAGACTGGAGTTTGAGGCAAGCACATTGATGTACAGCCAAAAGTGTGTGGTACATATTCCAAGTACCACGCCAAGGCTAAACGCGAAGGGGTATGGACCGGCGTACCTGCCCTGCAGCCAACAACGCACACCTGAAAAGTTGCCGGTGCCACGGTTCGGTGGGACGGTAGGGAAGGCGGCAGGCACCTACCGAGCCAAGACTACCCAGTGGTAACGTATCGCCGCAGGCATCTGTCAATCCGGATAAAAGAGAAAAAAAAGAAGAAAAAGTTATCCAAGGAACACACCTGAGGTGGCGTTGGATATTGAAGCAACTTGGATTTTCATTTTTCTAAAACCCAATGTGGCTGTCATTTCTCGACCTTTGATACCTATCAGGCACATAATACCCACAAACGCTGAGATTAAAGGACACCAATTCAGATACGCGTTGCATCGACAGCTCCGTTTGCGGGACACGAAAAAGGGCGCGCTGGGCACCTTTCCCCCACCGATCTCGATTATAACAAACGTACGCACGAAACCCAACCACGGCAACCTTCCATCAGCAAACCGCCAGCAACCTGAACATCGAGGGGGAAAAAAAAAAAGGACGCAAGGCAATCATCATGGCGTCCCAGTTCATCGGCGCGCATATGCTGGTGACGCTGCACCAACCGCCTACGAGGTTGCGCGGAGTGGTGACGGATGTGCGCTCCGGCCATAGCTTGACTCTGTCAAACGGTATGTCTCACATCCGGTAGATAGCCTTGAATAGGCGAGAAGGCGACATCAGATTTTTCTCGCTTCAGCTCCAGACCAAGTACTGACTATCAATGTCTTCCTTTAACTGCAGTTTGGTCCGCCGATACCAACGTCTTTTTGCAGCCCACGGTTACGATCCAGGCCACCAATGTCGCCAATCTAGTCGAAGTTCCCCAGCCGCCCGCCGCTCCCACCAATGGTCCTATAGCGGCGGTGCCCAGTTCGCATGTCCCACCGCCACAAGTAGTACCTCTTGCCGACCCTGCCATCGTCGCCATGAGCAAGCCTCCTTCCGGACCCCGGGCCCAACCGAACACGAGCGAGAAGAGGGAGCCTGTCCGCACAACTTCTGGAGAGACAACGCCGGTGCCAGCGACACTGGCTGGATCTATTGCGGCACTGACAGTAGATACCAGCGAGGTCGAGGCTGGAGCCGAGGCGGACAGCGACGCTGCTGCTACTGTCAAGGCCACATCGGTTCCGGTACCGACCAAGAAGAAGGGACGCAGGGCCCGCGCGGCCAAGGCAGGTCGTGTTGCTGCCGCTCAGGCAGATGCTGCTACACCGGGATCGGCGGGTCGTCAGACGCCAACCGTTCAGGGATCCAAGGGCTGGAGGCAAACCCCGATGCTGGAGGACACATCCTCGTTCCAACCTTACAACTCACTTCGCAAGTCGCGCGGGAGGAAAGGGAACAACTTGGCGGTAGACAATGGTTGGGCGTCGGAGGATGTCACAGACGTCCAAGAGATGGGCGAGTTTGATTTTGAAGGAAGCCTGGCCAAGTTTGATAAGCACACACTTTTCGATCAGATGAGGAAAGAAGACCAGATCGACGACGCGAGCCGCCTGGTCTCACACAACAGGCTGCCAAGGCCAAAGCCGGGAACTGCAGGCGGCAAAAACCTGCACTATACGGAAAATGTGCTCGATGCCACGCCGACGAGCGTCGCCAAGAGCAAGGACGAACTGCCCAACGACTTTTGGAATAGCGAGGCAGACGATGGCGTGGTCAATGGAAGCGAGCGGCTGAGTGGGAGAGAGCTGGGGAGCAGACAAAGTTCACGAAGGGCCGAGAGCAAAATATCTACGACCAGGAGATCTCAGTCAAGAAAGGCCAGCGCAGCCACGATAACAGGCCCAGCCAGGACAGGCTCGAGTGGGGTAAGTCTGCCGAGTACAGAGGCACATGGTTGTGCGTGTATCGCTGGGGGATGCTACAGCCGAGACTTTTTTTTTTTTTTTTTTTTTTTTTTTTTTTTTTACTAACACATTCCATCACAATCAGGCGAACCCAACTTTAGCAAGCCCAGGACTTGTTCTCTTGCCCTCTGGACGGAGGGCGGAAACCGTTTCGGCTCTCCAAATGATTAACCTTGAAAATATTGCGCACAACGAGCTCGGTCTCACGGATGAAATGATGACAGAAAATGCCGCCAGGGGCCTGGCCGAGGTTGCACTAGTTGCACTTGCAGATCCGGCAGTGAGGCTTATATCAGGCACTGGCGGTAACTCGGGCGATTCGTCGGGGCCACCGCCCGCTACAGTCGCCATTCTTGCGGGCAACAACAAGTCCGGTATAAGAGCAGTCGCCGCGGCGCGGCATTTACGAAACAAGGGTGTCACTCCTGTGGTGTGCGTAGTGGGTTTGGAACGGGGCGAGCGTGAACTGCTCGAGGGCATGCGGCAACAGCTTCGGTTACTGCGCAACTTTGGAGTGCGGACGTGCTTCTCAAAGAGCGAATTCTTTGAGCACGTGCGCAAGATCAGCATCCCAACCTTGACGGTCGACACGCCACGTGGGGCCATAATGCCCAAGCCGCCTGCCGTCACGCTCATTATCGACGCACTGCTAGGTTTGGCGACTCCGTTTGACGAGCTGCGGACGGGCGAGCAGGCAACAGTATACGAACTGATAGAGTGGGCAAACCGCAACGAGGCGTTTGTGCTGGCTGTCGACGTCCCGACAGGGGTCGACCCATCGACGGGACACGTTAGCATCGTCGACGGGACCCGACTGTACGTGAGGCCGCGGTTTGTGGTAGCCATGGGAGCCCCCAAGAAGGGACTGCTCGAAACGATGATGTCCAGCGAAGGGGAAGAGGCAGCGGCCGAGGACTGGAAGCTCTTTATAGCGGATATTGGCTTGGGCTCGGCGGTCTGGAGGAGAGCGGGGACCAAGATCCGACGAGGCATTGACTTTGGCGACCGATGGGTCGTTGACATGAAGTTTTCGAGGAATGCCGGTGTTGCCAGTGCTGTTGCGTCGAACTAGAAGCCCGATGGGTGGGAAAAGATATAGTATAGGATATCCGGTTTACAAGGGGGGGTTCGCATGGCTACGGACGAGATAAGTGATACGAAATGATACCAAATTATACCCCAGTCCATTACTGCATTACTGGCAATAATCGGTTGATTCGCACAGGTACAAAATCCGAAGTAGGGTCAATGAAACAATATTATAATACTCTGGGGCTCAAAAGGCATGATTCTTTGCTTTTTGTTTGTTATTTAACTTTATGTGCTCCTGCTTTTTTCTTTTCTTTTTTTTTTTTTTTTTTTTTTTCTCTCTCTCTCTTGTTTACAGTTAGTCGTACTTATTGCCCGGAATCCTCTGAGGTTTTGCGATCGATGGCCTGGGCTATACGATCTCCAGAGGGGGAACGTCGCATCATCGGAGCATTCACTCCTTGAGCAGGGTCCTGGTAATACCAAAAAAATTTTGCTGGATGATCGACCACTCCCAAGAAACACCGAAGCCAACACACACACATACACACACACACAAAAGACCTTTCCGACGTTTTGCGCAGGAAATGGCCCCGATTGGCTCGGAGCAAGACGGTTCCTTGTTCCTGCACATACCCGCTATCCTGCTGTGTGACTCTTGCTTTTTAGGGGGGCTTGATGGCGTTTCTTAGGGGAAGAGCTAGGGATAGTTGTCGTCTCCCCCCTCCATTAAGTCACGGATAGAGGATGGCCAGAGGCTTTTGTGGCTTGCTATTTTGTTTACAAGTGCTCGATAAGCAATCGGGGGGTTTTTTTTTGTCTTCGTTTGGTACCTTGACCTTTTTTTCATGGTCTAACTTGTAACCCGAAATTTAGCAATTCTTTAAAATATGATGGACAAAAGATTCCCAAGGTTAGACAGGGTCAAGTGACCGGTTAAGCTAACTGGATCGGAGGGTTTTTTTTTTTTTTTTTTTTCCCCTCGAGCCATTTCAGGAACGCAAAGTCGACGTTGGATGGTCTAGATCAGTGACTACCGGCAGCTTCCGACAAGGCCTTGCGGAATAAAGATCACGTTATCATGCAGGTGAAGTTGGTTGCCTAGGGGTTTTTGACCCAGCTCCGACAGCAATGGCATCAGATTTGGAGTGAAAACGTACTCTGAAGCGTGGCGGGCTTGTCTCGTGACAGACATGACGGGCAGACAGCGGATGCGAGAGCCACATAATTTTACCTTTGGTTGCCGTGCTTTTGTTTTGTTATTTATTCTTCTTCCGCCACCTTCTTCTTTCTCATGCCACAGTTTTGTACAGCAGATCTCTGAGACGCTTGTCACATCACGTACTATATGCGGCGGAACTCCCCGGGGGGAAGTGGAAGCCAGGTCATTGAACGCGGGCCGATTCTGGCACTTGCTTGTCATTCTTGCAGGTTGGGGTATAGTGAAGTAGGGCTTGCCTTTGACAAGTCGAGAAGAAAGAGTCTACAATGCCAGCCCCGTATTTCGTATTTTTTTTCGCATTACCATCAAAGTACCAAAGAAAAAAATATCAAACTTATACGAGAGTGGTAGGTATACCAAGTCACTACCAGCGAGGTAGCGGAACTGAGCCGTTGTCCCTCGTTGCCCTACCATGGTATTTTTTTTTTTTCCTTTCCCTTTCTTGTTTGCCTTGACCAAATGAAAAGAAGCAATGTATGAACTGGGGTCCTGGTGAACCTGTCCCCAACACACAAAGCTACTCCCCGGGGTACAGAAGTCAAGGGACAAAAAATAACAAGTATATGTATTCTGATACCCTTTTCTCTCCCCTTCCCCTCTAGGACAGGGCTAGGCTTCTCCCCGAGGCTTTAGCCAACATCTAGTATATGCACAACCAGATGGGCGGGTTGGACTACTGTTTTTTAAGTCCTTTGATTATTATCTGTATCAATCTATGATACAGGGTTTTTTATGGGCTGTCGTTTGCTGTTTTTGTTCCCTCCCAATCCGCCATTCAACTTGTTTTGAGCGTTGAACGGCACAGAACATATACATACACCACCAAACCAACCAACGCCATGGTTGACACACAGTCGCCCACGGTCATCACCGTGTCGGTGATATTTGCTGTTTTTACATTTGCAGCTTTGAGCCTTCGGTTCTGGGCTCGGGCAATTCTGGTCAAGCACATTGGAACTGATGATGGTGAGTTTTTTTTTCTTCTTCTTTGTTCTCCTACTCTGGAGGGACGTCTGGCTACAAAGACTTGATATACAAAGGAGCCCTAGCTAACACAAGATTCCATCATAGTCCTCATCACCATTGCAGCGGTAAGCCATGACAGCAGTCATGTTCTACCTGGAATGTAACTCGGCATACTATAATCACCAAGAAAAGAAGACTGACTTTTGAGATGGCTATCCCCCTCCAAACATCTGGCGTCAGATCTTCTCCTTCGCCTTCATCGGAGCCTCAATTCGGGCGGCACAGCTCGGGCTCGGCGCGCACATGGACGAGGTCATGGCGCGGGGGATGGACAACCTGGTGGCGTACGCGCGGACGGTTTGGCTGTCGTCGATTCTGTACAACGCCTGCCTGGGCTTCATCAAGGTCTCGGTGCTGGCGCTGTACATGCGGTTGGGCGACAAGCGGCTGCGGATGCTCGCCATGGTCATGACGGTCCTGGTCAGCGCCCAGACCACAGCCAACGTCATGGTCTGCATCCTGCAGTGCAGCCCCGTCAGGGCCGCTTACGACGTCACCATGCCGCAGGGGAGCAAGACCTGCATCAACATCAACGCCTTTTACCTCGCCAACGCCGCCTGCAACATCTTGACCGACCTCTTGACCTATAGCTTGCCCATCCCTCTGGTCTTGAAGCTGCAGGTGGCGAGGCCGCAGAGGATAGGGCTGGGTGTCATGCTGTCGCTGGGGTTGTTGTGAGTTTTTTTTTTTTTTCTTCTTCTTTTTTTTATTGCTGCCAGCCTGGTTGGTCTTGGGATCATGACTCCCACCACAACTTCTGAAAAGGGTAAATGGGTACTAATGTGCAACCTTGCGTGGAAAAAAACAAACAAACAAAACAGAGCTTGCACTTCAAGCATCATCCGCATCACCTTTGGTAAGTCATAAAAACATCCCAAGGGGTTTAAACCCATCCGTAGGCAGGAAAAAAAAAAAAAAAAAAAAAAAAAAGTCACTCAAGTTGCTGACTCAAGAGCATCACCCTCTCTCAAGTGCCCGCCATGCTGGTCAGCAAAGATGCCACCTGGGACATCGCGCAACCCATGTACTGGTCCGTCATCGAGACAAACGTGGGCATCCTAGCAGCCACGATCCCGAGCCTGAAGGTCATAGCCAAGGTGTACTTTCCACGCCTCCTGGGCACTCAGAGCGGCCGCGGTGCAGGAAGAGGCGGAGGACGAGGAGGCACCGGCGGAGTGTCCTCGGGCGGCAGGGGTGGCAAGTCTGGGCTCTGGAGCGCGACGCCCAGCAGCGGGCAGAGCCGCGTCGGCAAGGACCGCGGCGACGGGTTCGAGACCCGGATCGGCTGCCGGGAGGAGAACTCGACCGAGGCGCTGACGACGGGGCCCCCCGATGGCAAGATTGAGGTGACGACGCAGGTCAGCTTGGAGGTTTTTGACAGGCGGATGATGGTGGACGGGAAGGGGACGGGGATGTGCTGAAAACGTTTTGACGGTGCGTGTTGGTTTTACGCCATGTTTCCTTTCCTCACTTCTGGGGGACAATCCTTTTTTTTTTTTGTTCAACCGTTATCTCTTTTGAGAACATGTCGTCGGTTCTCGCATCTATGAGTTTTTTTTTTTTTACAAATGGCGGAATTTTGGGTGATGATGGACAGACAACCCTTGACAACTTTCCCATGATGGTTACTTAGTGCGCTGGATTCGCTGTGGCAATAAGGGATATGCGGGGCTTAGTTACAACTAGATACCTACCTAATAACCAAGTATACTCACCGCTGGTTGGCTGGGCTATGGAGATGCATCGGGTGTGGTACCCGGAGAGCTTGTTTGGCAACAAAAATAGTACAGGAGCTACCTAGTAGACCAACCACAATTCATTCTCAAGCACCCGTTTTTTTTTTGTGGTTGTTTTTATTTTTCATATATTAGAATGCAAGTTATTTCCCTCCGGTGTACCTTGTAGGTGTTCAACAGTTAGCGGTTCTGTGTTTGGGAATAGTCTCTTGGCCGTTGAGTGGTAGGCAAAACTCGGCTTATCTACTATTGGATGTCCCAAGACAAGTCACAAAGTCTATATTTTGACGCTAGCATCAAGTGATAATGCACTATGCAGGTTCTAGATCTACACTACACACCAATCCATATGCAGAGTCCCTTTTTTTTTTTGTTTGGAAAAGAAGAATATTATTCGGACAGGCCAAGTATTGATACAAAGTCAGTTGTTACATAACCAATATGGCCTCAAACCCGATAACCCTTTACTCTGGGAGCTACTACTCCTTAGAAGCCAAGGCACTCTCCAATTTGAATCGAATCAGGGGCATGCGCCTCCTCCAAGACCCTGAGTAAATGCTCCGTCAATCTCCAAGCCCGGAGTCAAGATTAAAAAAATAAATAAAAAAAGAAGTGTGAGTGGGCCTTTGCAGCTCATTGGCACACCCTCTCACCCTCAGTGCGTTGTTTGCCAATCATATGTTCTTTTTCAACTGCAGATCAAAGCCTCGCGTATACTGGTGGTTGTCTTGTGATGGAAACCACTACGTAGCATGTTATTTTTTTTTTTTTTTTTTTTTTTTTTTTTGCCAGCTGGATTGGTCCAGAGACAAAAAAAGGAAGCGACAAAAAAGCAACGAGCCACCAACGCCATTTCCTGGGCATTTGAGAGGGGTAGTACAGTTCGTGGCAAAGCGTCTGAAGGAAAATCCCTTAATCCTCACCTTATTGTACTCGTGATTAGCTCGCTTATTTCCAAGGCTTCTGCGTTACTGTATATAGTAAAGATGTGCGTGGGGGGAAAGAAGGATGGCGGGGAGTAAAACAGAAGATATACCGTGTGGGATAGCACATACAGCCGAAACATATACATAGTAGTCTAGTTTGCCTTTCAGCTCGGTCGATACGAGCTTCTTGTCGTGTTGCCAGAGAACATACCGACCCTGGGCTTTGCCCACATAAATTGCGTCGACACATCTTCTCGATCGTGCTTCAACTTCACCACTTCACCCGCTTCCCTCAACCACACCTCCCTCATCCAATCCACACCAAGTAGCAGACACCATGGCCGTCCTCAGCCCAGTCAACCTGGTGCTGCTACCACTGGCATACATAACCTACAAGATCCTGCACCAGGTAATCAGGTACCGCTTCAACCACCCCCTGAACCAGTTCCCCGGCCCCTGGCTGGCCAGCGTCACGAGGTTGTGGATAACCTACCACAGCGTCAAGGCCGACGAGTGCCAGACCCTTGGGGAGCTGCACAGGAGGCACGGCCCCGTCGTCCGCATCACACCCACCATGCTGCACGTGTCCGACGCCACCAAGCTTCCCGAGATATACAGCCGCAACGCCGACAAGAGCCAGCACTACATCACCGGCAGCTTCGGCGCCACCGAGTCCCTCTTCAACATGCAGGACCACAAGGTCCACGCCCACTTCCGCAAGATCGCCGCGTCGCCCTACTCCTTCAGCAACGTCAAGAAGATGGAGCCGCTGATCGACGCCAACATCGAGCGCTGGATCCATCGTCTCGACGAGCTGTTCGCGTCGACGGGGCGGAAGTTCGACTTTGCCCCCTGGGCCGTCTACATGGCGTACGACATCATCTCCGAGGTCGGGTTCGGCCAGCCCTTTGGCTTCATCGAGCAGGGCAAGGACGTCGAGGGCCTCATACAGGGCTTCCACGAGGGCCTGGTCCCGTTCGGCATCATGTCGCGCCTGTGGCCCTTTACCAACTGGGTCAAGACCACCTTCCTGGGCCGGTACCTGGTCGCGTCTCCGGAGCAGGACTCGGGCATCGGGACGCTGATGCGGTTCCGCGACCGGCTCATCTCGCAGCGTATAGCCGACAACGAAAAGGCCGGTGGCAACAGCGGAGGTCGCGTCGACCTGCTGCAGACCTTCCTCGAGGCCAGGGACGACCAAGGCAGGCCCCTGGACCTGGCCTACGTCAAGGCCGAGATACTGCTGGTGCTGCTGGCGGGCGCCGACACGACGGGAACCACGTTCCAGGCCTTCTTCATGCACGTCATGAGCCACCCGGACGTCTACGAGCGCCTGATGGCCGAGGTGGACGCCGCCACGGCCGCAGGGAAGCTGTCGAGCCCGACGCCGCGCTACGACGAGGTCCAGGCCCACTGCCCTTACTACATCGCCTGCGTGCGCGAGACCATGCGCCTCAACCCGGCCGCGCCCAACATCTTCCCGCGCCTGGCCCCGGCCGGCGGCGTAGATCTGTACGGCATCCGCGTGCCCGAGGGGACCGAGCTGACGTGCAACCCCTGGATCGTGCACCGGGACCCGGCCGTCGTCGGCGACGACCCGCATCGGTTCCGCCCGGAGCGCTGGCTCGAGGACGATGACAGGGCAAAGGCGATGCTCAGGTACAACATGTCCTTTGGGTACGGCGCCCGCGAGTGTCTGGGCAAGCACATCGCCATGATGGAGCTGTTCAAGGCTCCGATCCAGTTCTTTCGTACCTTTAAGCCCGCGATCCTCGACAAGGCCAATCCGGGCCGCTACCTTGTCAAGGGCGGCGTGAGCTACTTTGAGGATATGTGGATTAAAATCGAGAGGAGGGCACGAGTTGAGTGAGGTTTTGGGAATGTTCCGTCAAGGTAACGATGGGGTTAACGTCATGGGATTCATACCTAGCCATAATCATTGCCTTTCTCTATCACAACTTTCACCTTTGAATCTGCTTCCGCCCATCCTTCTCCTTCTTGTCCTAGCCCTGATCATGCAGAAGACACGGCATAGCGCCGCTCTGATTTATGAAAAGCTTTTCAGGGCCTCCATGTGTTCGAGCCGCACTCAGACGCATGTTGCGTCGCTTGTCGTCAAAAGTTCTTCACGAAGGCGGAAGGGCTTTCCTCAACGGCTCAAGTCCAAAAATCTCACTCGAGGTCACCGTCGCGTTCCTCCTCTTCCCGGTCAACCCATCTTCGCTATCTTCCGGCGGCGTCGTCACCTCCCCAAATAGAAACGCGTTTCTTTCTCTGCTCGCCGGCATCCGTTTCCTGTTCGACGGCGGTGCCGAAGACGAGAATGGCCCGGTAGACGAGGACCGAGGCGTCTTGTATTTTGGCGACGTGGCTAAAGCTGCTGCGCTGGCTGCTGCCGAGGGCGATACGTCGGGCTCCAACATCCATGAGAAGGACGACTGTGCAATGGTGGAACGGGTTGGGATCGGCGGCGGCCGTCGCTCTTCCGGTGCTGGCGGCGGTGACTTTGGTTGTGTCTGTACTTGTGCTTGTGTTTCCGCTGTCTTAGATTTTGATTCTGGCGATGTGATAGCATGAGTAGGAGAAGCATCATCAGTATCCATCCTATCAACACTCTCGTCCTCCTCGGCGATGGCGTTCGGATTCGGCGAAGGCACTACTTCCTTGGTACCACCACGACCCCTATCCGACCCAGTAGGCGATGACCGCAGGTCATCTCGCACAGCATCGAGAACAGCATTGCTGCCCGAAGACACAAATGTCTCGTCATCGGGAGTCACAGCTAGCGAGAGCGATATCATTTGGTCTTTTTGCCCTTGGCTTGCTCCCACATAGTTCGGCGACTGTTCCTCTTCTGGCAGCACAAGGCTTGAGTCCTCCAGATAGACTTGCACGAACTGCACACGCGCAGCAGCCATCTCGATGGCGTCCTTCTGGGCGGACCTACTGGTCTCATCACTGTCGGACGGTACTTCTTGCGCAGTCGTAGCGGCCAGGTTTCGCAAGCCAGTGACCGCCTCATCGAGCATAGCGGCGAGTTGACGATTGCGCCTAGCTAGCGCCGTAGCCGACGGGAGCTCGTTGCCGACACCATTGTTGGAAATCCCAAACGCATTAGAGCTGGCTGCGGCTGCGCTCCTCACAGCGGCGGCCTTCCGAGCCTCCTGAATGCTCTGCTGGACATTGCGGCGGATGTCACGGACTGCTTGGTTAAGGCCGAGTCGCTCGCCATGCTCGATAAAATTCTTCGCCGCACCCTGGAATAAAGCTTCGACATTTGCCTGCTGTTGAATGAACCGTGCTGCCGAAGACGGTGAAGACCGAGCACCGGAATTCCGCGAGGCACGAAGACTGTTGAAGCCAAAGTTTTGAGTGGAGGAACGTGAGGCACCGGGTGTGGCAGCCGTCGACGAGGCCTGGTTCCCTTCTGCTTGTTGTGTCGGTGCTCGTCCTGTGTACTTGAGGATTAGAGCTGCGCCACCTGCCGGGTTGAGGTGATCCCTGAGGTAGACGGCATCATCGACAAACGTATGCGGGCCGTGCGGCGGCTGTGGTACGGGATATTTGAGCAGTGTCTGTAGAGCTGTGGAGTAATCCGCATCCAACACTGTCGTGGAAAGGCTGCTGTTAGCCGAGGAGCCTGCGCAGGTGAGCAGCGCATGTAACATGTGTCACAGGACTTACAGCTCCACCTTATCCTGACCAACATGGCCACGCAAATGAGATCTATAAGCTCCAAGGTCGGATCGAATGCAAACATGGTATCCCAAAGAACAAGCTGCTGTTCAAACGGGAATTCGCGCCCAAAGAGAAGACGTATCCAGCGTCTATGCAAAGAACCTTGAAGTCAGCCAATTCAAAATTCACAGCCAATGTCTGATTCAGATGATGCCAAGCACGCACATTATGAAGATTTGCGGTAAGATATCGATACTGCTAAGGTGGATGGACAGCTCTGGATCAACCTTCATCAAGGTGACCTCATGAATCTGTCTACTTCTCTCCACGATAGCACTTTGCTCAGTAGAAGTCGCAGTGGTGGCCGCAGCAGGCTTTGAACCCAAGTTGCTCCCTGACTGAGCCGAAGCGTCAGGCTTGACCTCGTAGAAGGCTTTGGCATTTTGCATCACGGCCGAGAAGAGAGCAAAAGAATCGTGTTCCACAAAGTAAGAATCAAGCATCTCGATCATCGTTGGGTCGACCACAGCCTCTGTTGCGGCGGTGCGATCGACTGCATCCTGATGTACGGCGTAGACCATAGGTGCCAACAATTCATGCATGCCCTGCCGGTAGCCACCACATTCTGGGTGTGTTTTGCACCAAAGGAAGAGAATATCGAGTATCAGGGTCTGGGTAGTCTCTTGATGGTAGAAGACAGGCTCGTCGGGTAGTCGGCGAACGTCCTGAAGGATTTCGGCACGGATTGACTACAGATACATGTCAATTCAATTGTTGCTGGGGATGGTAGTAGCCGTGGCCAGTCTTTCTTGAGCACGCTATACAAAAAGGTATCCAAAATGGACATACCTCATCCTGCCTGAAGGTATCCCACGGTGACTTGAAACCGCATTAAATTTGGGATGTTAGATGTCAGCTGTTTTCAGTTCACCAGAACAAGCACAAAAACTCACAGACGGATCATCGGCCAAGGGATCGACGGTGAGCTCGGCAAGCTTCTCAGGATGTTTGATATACAGCAAATGATGCTCTCTTAGGCTGCTGTACTGATTCCTGGCCTCGAGCAACAGATGCGACCAGCTGCTGGAAGGAGCATTCTGGAACAAAAGAAATGCTTTCCAGCAAACTGAGCGACAACCGGCTTCACAAGGACTGTCGGGCCCGTTGAATTTAACCGCTCTTTGGAGGTCGTCGAAGCTGTTGCTCTGCTTGACTGTTTCCTGCCATCGGGTCCTGTGGTAGCTTCATCAGCCTTCATGATGCCTTGTCCCCCAGTCGATAGAGTTCATACTCACTTGCTTTCCTCCAAGGACCTCATTATTTCTGGCAATCTTGAATACACAAGATTTGACCCACCAGGGGTTTTTGAGTTTATCTAAAAATACGTGGGGCAATAGTCTGAAACTGGGCTGATAGGGACGGGTTGTGACTTTTTTTTATAGCCGATATTCTGCGGCAACGGTCAGATAGCCCAGCTGATAAGGTGTGTTAAGGCAGGTAGGTGTAGGTATGCAGACTAAAGTAAGAAAAGAGACGCTAAGAAAGAGCAGTTTCCTTGGTCTTTAGTCTTTGTAGATTCATGCCGCTTCACCGACTTGGCTAAGTTCAGTCAGGGGACCGGTTTTATGTCAGCCACTCGTGAAGATGACAACCGGACCGCTATCCCAGGCACGAATGGATGCTGTATCGTTCGGGGTCGCTGTGACGAGAGTTTGCGATGTTTGGATTTTTTTTTTTTTTCTCTGTTGCAAGTCATTCACGCATGCTCAAGCCCAAGGTGGAAAACATATCACCAGCTTCAGACGAACCTTGAATGAACATGAACATGTGGCTAGGTAGAAAATACAAAAACACCAGACAAGTCAAGACAAGTCAAAAGATGGATTGAAAGTCAATGAATGCTTTGCTTGGCAAGCCTGGTGCGGGACAATGTTGGCGAGCTACAAAACCACGACGGCCAATCCCGCGTGGCCTGCCATGACGTTTTCACGCAGGGGCCAAAGGGCCCTTTTAGGTGGTGGCCACCTAGAACCAATGAAGCATGTGGTCCCGTCGTCCCCCCTAAAGACCCCAGGCCCCGTAAATACTGTAGTGCTTGAACCCCTGTTGCTTGACTGATCCCTGCCTAAAAAAAATACTGGGGCTGTTGGGCCTTTGACCCCACTTTCATACCTGCAGGTAGCATCCAATGACACCCAGCATGATAGCTTCGCCGCAATTGTTTTACTGCGATAGACATGACAGAAAACGTCAGCCTAAAACAACCTATTCTCAGCCTGCTGCTTACTTTTCTTTATGGCACGATAATCTGTTGGTTTTTGAGGCATCGTTTTTCATGGGGATTTTTTCCCCTTCTTATTGATCTTTCTCGGTCCCTATGTATAAAGTAGAAGCCTGACCCGTTCCACCAGGCCAGACGGTAAAACCGCCATCACCAGCTACTCCCTGCCTTTAGCCGTCATCTCAAGTTACGTCAAATCAAACCAATCTCGAGTCATCGTCCCGCATTTTCACCATCTGATCTCCACCCGCCATCGAGCCAACCGCAACGGCCTGGGAACAGTAACGACTTTGCGCAGCCTGAGTTGCCAATTAATCAAACTTTAGAAGACGAATGGGAGAATAACCATGTCGGCCGACCTCTTTGCTGAGTTTGGCGCTTCTTCACAGAGCAATCATCCCTCAAAATCAACACACCCAACACAGTCCGCACCCGCTAGCGATCCTTTCTCCTTCTTCGACTCTTCGTTCTCCTCCGCCCTTCCGATCTCGGGCAGCAATCCAGCACATCCAGCACAGCCGCCGCAGTCCCAATGGCAGACCCCATCACAATGGCCAAACTTCCAAACCACCACCGGGGGAGGTAGCAGCATGTGGGATGACCTGGGTGATATTGGCGCAAAAAAGCCATCAGCAGCACCGGCGGCTGCTGACGATGACGATGGCTGGGGCGACTTTGAGGTCGCCAGCCCGGCAATAGTCGAAACCCCACCCAAGCCCAAGCCTGCACCGAACGGCTTCTCCATCACTTCGAACGCTGCGAACAAGCCCATGGCTTCCGGCTCCTCCCCTCGTTTACAGTCGAGGATAGTACGCGCTTCCACAATGGACATGATTACCAATCGCTTGGTAGACACGGGAGCAGGGAATGCGAGCTCGGAAGTGGATAAAATGCGGACACATATAGAGCAGCCGCCTCCAAAGAGGACAGAGTCTAGACCCAAGAATCCCGACCCCAATGTCCTCTTTGATGCCGACGACTTTGACGGCGAGGCCCCCTCCGACGAGGACGAAGAGGACGACGAGTTTGGCGACTTTGAGACAGTCACTGCTCCCCCTCCGGCTGCTCCGACGCCCGTGATAGACCTCATGTCGGAATTCAGTGCCCCTGTCGAGACGACAGGCTTCTCAGGCAGGACATCATCTACCGCCAGGAATGCGCCACCAAGCCAGCTGCTGTCATCGCCGGGCTTTTCGGATAACGGCGCGTTCCCACAACCTCAAAGGTCACCCTCATTCCAGGAGCGGAATCCTTTCCAGGGCCTGAAGGTGACGACGCCTAAGCAGGATGAGTTTGGTTTCGCCAATGGAACCAAGCAGCAGCAGGCGCCGGCTAAGAAACACGAAGATTCTCCAACCCCGGTGACCGCCTGGCCTGCCCTAGGGTCAGAGAAGCCGGCAGCAAAGGAGCCAACAGAAATCTGGGGTGCATTTGACGACTTTACGTCCGAGAAGAAGGTCGAGGCAGACATGGCCGGCCCCGGTTGGGATTGGGATGTGGCCGATGGAGTGGTCCAGCAGTCTTCAGGTTCTGCCGTGACCCCTTTCCCAGGAGCTAGCCAGAAACAACAACCCAAACCCGTTCCATCCAAGAAGATCAACAATGTTCCAATCAAGCAACAAGAGGAAAAGGACTCGGGCTGGGACTGGGAAGCCGAGACGCCGGACCAAGACAAAGTCACGATCCAGCCCAAAACCCAGCCTCAGCCCAAAGTCCTAGACGACAAGGCACCGCCGCCCACCAACATCCCACCCCCTTCGATCCTCCTCTCCCTCTTCCCCACCCTCCTGGCCACCCCCAACGAAGCCCTATACAAGCCGACGGCGACCCAAACCCCGGCCGTCAAGGCCCGCGTGTTCTCGAACCCGGCGACGGCCACGTTCCTGCGCGCCTACCTTGTGCTCGCAACTGTGGCGGCCCGCATCCTCGCCGGTCGCAAACACCGTTGGCACCGCGACAAGTTCCTGGCCCAAGGCATGTCAATCTCGGCCGCGGGCGGCAAGGGCGGCGGCATGAAGCTTGCCGGTGTCGATAAGACCCAGGCCGCCCGCGAGGACAGGGAAGCCGCCGACGTGGTTGCCGTCTGGCGCGCTCACGTCGGCCGCCTCCGTGCCGCTGTCGCTGCAGCGGCCAAAGAGGAGGACGGCACCAGTCACCAACAACAGCACTTTAAGGTCCCCGAGATCGCAGAGAAGCCCGTCGTCACGACGGCCAAAAACGTTCCCACCGCCCCCAAGGCATGTATCGTTTGCGGCCTCAAGCGGGACGAGCGCGTCAAGGGCGTCGATTTTGAGGTCGAGGACAGCTTTGGCGAGTGGTGGGTCGACCATTGGGGTCACAGAGCCTGTAGGAATTTTTGGGTACAGCATGAAGCTGAGCTGCGGCAGAGATGAGGACTGGCGATAGTGGCCCTTGCATGAGCGCTCCCTTTATTTTTATTTTTTATTTTTATCTTTCAATCTTCATTTTGGATTTTGTATATCGCATCTCTGAATTCGCTCAAAATTAGTTTAGCATACGTAGCAGGGCTTCCGAGGAGTTGTTGATTGGCATTTTAGGCGCTTTGGAAAGCGACCATCATTATGTAGTCGTAGTGTGGATTTTCATGAACAAAAACTCAAATCACAGTGGCGACACCAAAAGGAATGTTAGGTGTTAATTGGTTCAAGGTTTTAATGCAGTTGGTATATTGATGCCCAAACTCCGCGAGCTGCGTGCTTGCTTTCCCTTCCATGTGATAGTAAAAGACGACTCCAAAAGAACCAGGCTCCCCCCGTCCGTGTAACCCAACAGAACTAAAAAAACTAAAAGTCGAACCCTAGTATACAAATAAAAAAACAAATGAACAAAATTAGCAATGTGTCTTGTTCAACGCCTTGCATCGCCCGTCTTCCTGCTTAGCAACCACGAAGCTGCTACCGTGTTGGTACAATCCATCCGTCGAGTATCAGGATGGAAAGAGCCGAGCCCAAAAATCTCAAAAACTAAAGGTTGTTCGTGACACTGTAAGAAAGGTCTTAAAATCATAAAATCTCATCAAGACACGAGCGCAGTCTTGTCTTCTCACACCCGTTTTGTCTTCCTTTACGTTAACGCGTAATGTCCCTCAGCCTTGTGGAACCATGTCGCTACCTGTATGTCCCAACATGGCTGGCGGCAGCTGACCCCACAAAGCTAGGAATTCCGCTTTCTCGCCGTTTGCTCAGGCTGCTTGCCCTATTATGCCCAAACGTAAACTGTCGCTGGCTTCGATCTTCTGAAAGCTTATCTGTCGCGATGCTGCCGGCATCCCTCTCTGGCGTAGAACGATCGAAATATCTGCGGCCCGGGACGGAAGATTGAGCTGCTGATGGGGCCATCAAACGCGAGTTAAGCGACGAGGAAACCAATCGCCTCCTCGATTGAGACACACTCAAAAGGCCCGATGCCTCGGAGCTTGGCGCAGGTTGTTGTTGCTGCTGACTCCCCGTGTAGTCTCTTCTGAAAGCACCCAATTCCGTCGCGGCACGCGATGGAGCTCGCACGCGCGGTGAATCATCCTCATCTTCCACATAGGTTGCTCTCTGGCCTCGAAGCAACAGTGAAGTCTTTCGGCCCTCGTCTGGCTCCTCTGTCCCGGCTCTACGTGTCCTCATCAATAGTGACGGTTTACGACCACCACTGGAATCCTCAGGCTCCTCGGTGCCTGCTCGACGTGTTCGCGATATAAGGAGTGATGATCTCCTGCCGGTGCCTGGCGTCGACGGCTCGGCATTTGGCGTCGCCGGTGACATTGCGAGCCGAGGACTTGAAGACACGCCCGAACTTAGGAAAGTCGCCCTTCGCTCATCCGGTCTAGCCAGTGTACGTGGGCTGATTGTCGTGTTGATTCGGGACAGCCCAACTTCGGAAGCAGCGACTGTTCGTCGTTGACCTGCCCCAGTAAGTGATGAAAAAGGCCTAGTTGGACTCGCCGAAGCCGCTTCCTTATCACGAGGCGTCTCAGGGCCTGCCGAGTTTTTCCGCTGTGCGGCCTCGTCCGCCAGCGACAAGCACATCTCGGTCAAACTCCTGCATATGCTGTCCGCCTTGCGTCGCAGCTGCCTATCTGTCACATTTGAACCGCCCCCAATAGTGCTAGCACCGCTCGAGATGGGGCCCGGCTGGCCGACAGAGCCCAGCATTTGGGCGAGCGACATAACTTCCGAGGCCGCGGACTCGAGAGCACCAAACGCATCATTATTCATATAGGGTCGAGCTTTAGCAACAGCTGATAGAAGAATGGGCTGCGCTTCGCGCTGTGAAGATGTAGTACTACTAGCATCTGCAGCCAGATGTACACCGGGTCGTTTAGGTGACACCGACATTGTTGTGGCATTGGTAGTCGCAGTCCTGGGTCTATCGTCCGAGACCCTCGACATCGCGTGTCCTGAAGTCGCAGGTGTCTTCCCAGTAAGTTCAAGCCTGTGAATCCGGGACCTGATATCATCCAGTTCGTCCCAGACAGTCGACGGAGCCGCTGTAGATGCCGACGACTCGGTTCCTTCCGCCGCATAACCATTGGTTACCTCGGATGCCTGAGGCTCAGATTGCCTTGGCACCAGAGGCGATGAGTTGAAAGTGCGCGTATGCCCATATGCAGAACTCTTCAGCGATGCAGTTCTGCTTGGTAGCATTGAATTTTCTGTGATTGATGTTCTCCGTCTAGAGTGGGAAAAGAAACCGTCTGGCGTATCCTGAGATGGCGGGGATCGTGGCGTCGCTGGAGACGATTTAAGGGCAGGTGGACCCACTAGCACTCTCGACCTGGCCCTGTCGTCAATCTGAACGGACCTTTCTCTACTGCCAACAGAACGCTGTGCCCACTCCCTCGTCGTTTGTTGCCCAGGCTGCTCGCTCGAAGACCGTTGAAAATGACTTGTCTCGCGCTGGTCAGAAAGACGTCGAGTGATCTGAGGTGGAGATGTTGGCGTGTGTGACGGTGGTATTACAGTCGATAGCGGTCGTCGATGGAACGAACGTGCGACTCTTGACTAGTGAACGGTTAGCCAAAATTAACCAGGGCAGACAGAAGCAACACCGGCCCTGGACTAGCGGAAGCCGGACATAAACCTGAGACACAGACTGAGTTGCGATGACACAAAAACAAGCCGACCATGACATGTTCCAGATTTTTGTGCTGCCGCGACAGCGGACAACAGGCCGTCATTTGCACAACCCGTGCTGAGCGTCCCCAGATTCACACCAAATGATTTGATACGAGACTAAAAAGCAATTCGAAGATTCAACTTACTATGGCGCTTGGTTCGTGGACCTGCCGGTCTCCATCTTCGGGCGCGGGAGGCGCATCTTCGCTTGCTATCCTCATGAAAAGATCGGCAGTGTTATCCGCGTCTGGCGTCGCAACGGCAGAATCCGGTGGCGTCATTTGAGCATCGGCAGGGGTCCTACCCTCCAACGCCCAGAGGGTTCGATCACGGTGGTTCGGGTCTCTTGAATCGTCTCCGTAAGTGCCCTCATCAAGAGTAGAACGCATTGTCTTGGCTGTGGTGTCCAGTACCCAGCTTTTTCGCGACCCCGAGGAACGAAAAGATCGAATCGGCGGCACGCGAATTACCGGAGCGTCGCTTCTCAGTGGCCTAAACGATACGGG
Source organism: Pyricularia pennisetigena (assembly GCF_004337985.1). Classification (NCBI taxonomy): domain Eukaryota; kingdom Fungi; phylum Ascomycota; class Sordariomycetes; order Magnaporthales; family Pyriculariaceae; genus Pyricularia; species Pyricularia pennisetigena. The sequence continues at coordinate 6,761,642 of NC_043742.1, forward strand.
AGGTCGTGATTTAAACTTCCGCTTGTCATCTGCCTCGTCTTCGAGGTGCGATGTCTTTCCTGCCAAGAGCCCGCGCGATCGGGTTGCCGAGTCCTTTGGGTTTGTGCCGGTCGCGGCAACCTCCACGGCCGGCTCACCTTGTTCCGTCGCTTGCCGACTCCTTGCACGCGACGAAATGGCTGTTATTTCGGAGCTTGGGTCTGAATACCGATGTCGCGCGGGGCGTGTGCTCGCAGCAGAGACGGAGGATTGTGGGGTATTTGCACTGGTATACTGTGTCCGATCGGGGTTTAAGTTGACGGAAGACGAGTCTGCTGGCAATGAAGCGTGTCGCCTTACGGTAAAAGAGGCCTTAATTGGTCTTGACGTTGCTGTCGATGCCGCTGTGGTGTGAAGAGTCGCAAGTCGTTCCCTGAGTGGGCTTGTGGCGGTATTTTTTGGTATTTTGGTGGTGTTTTTGTTGTTGTTGTTGTTGATTGAGGAAGTGGGGATATCAAGAGATACCGAAGAGTTGTCGAGGCCAGGCGCCGTCAAAGTGGGTTGGGTCGAAACCGGCTTTTCTCTGCCTTCCGCAGCAGTTTCTGTCGCGGATGTTGCTTTTGTGCTGGAGTTGGTGGAGTTTGCTTCTGTTGCGTGCTCAGCGGCAGCAGTAGCAGCAGGAGCACTGCCAGGATGGGCTGGGCTAGAATTCCTCTGCAGGCTGTTCTGATGCTGCTGCTTTGATTGTGGTGGGTGCTGGTGCTCAGACGCGGGCTCGTGCTCGCTTATTGTGGAGCCAAGCGGACTCGAACTGGAAAGGTGAGTGCTGTGGGCGGGTGACACGGGAGAAATGGGGGTTTGCTGCTTTTGAGCAGGTGACTGCTTCAAGTCCGCAAATCGAAAAGCCGGCAATTTGGACGAATTGTGATTTTGACGATGCGTGTCCAAATTCTGGTGGCTGGTGTTTGACTCGGGAGTGGGAGTAGCCAATTGCTGCGAATTATTATGATAATTATTATTATTATTATTATTAGCGCGCTGCGGGTTCGAGTTCGCGTCGGGTGTCAAATCATTCGATTTTTCGCCGAGTCCCGGTTTCCTCTGATGGTCGTTTTGGTGGTTGTCTCTCCCGTTGCTGCCGCCGGTTGTGCTACCGCCTGCACGGTTGGAACACACAGCTTGTCCGTTGACCAGATGCTTGTTGATGTTGTCGCCGATGAAGCCCCCCAAGCTGCCCAGGATCGCACTCGAAGCCATATTCCGTCACTGTCTCCCTTTGGACAGGCCGTTGAAAGCCAGGTCGTTTTTCTGTCTCTTCTTTTCTTTTTTTTTTCCTTTTCCTTTTTTGCTGTCTCTCCCCCCTTTGCCGCGTCCCGCTGCGGGCGGCCCGAGCTCGAAACCTGGTGTCTCAGATGTTTCGTTCACGGTAAACGTGGTAAGCTCTTTCTCAGTATCGCATGGGAAACATTTCATAGAAACCCGGGAGGAGCCAGGTCTGTCAGATAGAGACCAACTCCCGTCTTTCGTATGGGCTTTTTGAATCAAAAAACCATGAGGTTATCAGCAGTCCAGCTGTTAGTCGGTGAGGCGTACAATAAACGGCAGCTGAGTGTCTAAATCCAGCGAGCGAGTAGGAACAAAAGCAATCAAAAGCCTGGATGTAGGCGATGAGCGAGTACAGAGGAGGAGCTCCGGGAAAGAAATGTCGGGCCCAGGCGGAATGAGAAGACAAGGGAGGAGGGGAGGCAGCAAAACACACAAGACCGTCCAAAGTCCCCGTCAATCTATCTATCTAGCAAATCTCAATCTCAACCTAAAAAGTCATCGGACCTTCAGCTTCAGGTGGAAGTCGTGGCACCGCAGGTTTCCACTAAAACTCGCTCCTGCCTCCTTTCCCTGGGCGTTGCAGTCGTAGCGGACAACGGGGCTAGTGTCGACCGGATAGGCAGGATAGGCAATCTCGAAAAGGCACGACGAGCAGGGGCGCCAACGACCAAGCCTATGAGGACCAGGATTGATGTGCAGCGGAGATGGGACCTTTCAAACGACGCCCTAGGCTAGCTAATGAGATGATGGCTAAAAAGGTACAGTACAGCATCCATCCATTCATATCACGCTTGCGGGGCCCTTGCTTCTTCCCACGTCGTAGTCGAGATTTGGCCTACCCGTTGCCGCAGCTCGGATTCGTTGATGGCCCCTAACGTCACTTGTCCTCTTTGCGCCATCTCCTCCAACATGTTGCAGCGGTGCTTATTTAGTCGATTCCTAGCGCAACACCAGTGCGGTGCATGAATGATGCGCTTGATCTTCTTCAACGAGCCAGTTGCCGGCTTTGACCCCTGCCGAACTGCTATATGTGATTTTGCCTAGAACACGCACGATCTCGCAACTCAAATTTGTCTAAACTAGAATGCGGGATTGTGCAGAATCAGACTGATGCTGACGTCCGATGACAGCGGCAAGCAGATGTTCGGGGATGCGGATGTCAAGACCCGTCAATACCAAGATCTCGACCAAACTGCCAACAGCTGGGCTTTTTTTTTTTTTTTTCCTCCTCTCTCTCTCTTTTTAAAATACGTTCCAACCAGTCTTCCTAATGATGCTTTGAGCAGGCTCGTTTTATTTTCAGTTGCTTTCTCCCTGTAGCTGCAAAAACAAGGGTTTTATGACCAGGTCGCTTCACCCTATACCTAGTCCAGTCGCTTCAGAGCTGACAGGGCTTCGCCACTAGCTTCAGGAGAGACCGGCGAACGGACTCGGAGACATAATCGGACAGCCGAATCGACGCGCACTCTAATGATTACTTGTCAAAGCTATGAAGGCGGGCGGGCGACAATCAGCTAGAGGCATCATCGATCTGGCAAGGTCGTTCCGAAGGAACATGCATCGCGATTGGTATTATGTTTTAAATCCTTGGGAGCTGGCGTCGAGACTTGTGAACGTATTTGCTCTATATTTCGTCTCCCATGTCCTGACTCGAATACCCCAACTCACTTATGGGGCTGCAATTTCAACATCCCGCTGTCAGACAAACCCAAAGCAGACGACACCCTGGGTCCTTTACAGGGCCCCCAGGACAGATCCCTACAGAGCACATCTCGGCATGTCGCACTCAAGGGTCTTTTATCTTTCGGAGACAGGCGCACGGTCGGATTGAGGAAACCTGTTCGCCAGGAAACTCGGCAGCAACAGCCTGAATGCCACATCGCTTGAATCATTTCATACATGAATTAGTATGGTGATTTGGAGAGGGTCTCATTCGGATCATGATGTGGTTCAACCATCCCTACCACCGATCGGTTTGGAAGCCGATTGAGTTTGGGATTTGGTTTCTCGTGGATTTGCAGGTAAGTTTACATGGGGGGTTTATCTTCTACTCTTGCTTCGTACGAAATATTTTTCTTCTTACCCTAAGCACGTCTCATGTGAGTGATAAACTTGTGGTCAGCTGCAGAGCCTCCCTTGGGATGGAGGGGAGTGGAAAACGTTTAAAATTAGGGTGAATGACCAAATATGACCTATCTCTTTTCTCCTGAAGGTCCCGTCGACGCCATCTTGGCCAGCCTCCCGATTTACCCCGCTCCAAAGATAAACAAACAGCTGTGCGCTGCTGTTGCTTGAACGCAGAGCAGATGCAACTATAGCCACCAACAGTTGATGAATATATCTGGGATGAACGATGCATTATCCCATCCCACCTCATGGCTGATGCGAAAGGGGCCAGGCCGGTCTGTAACTAACCTGACTGAACAGATATCTACAGAGGTTTACTACTGTACCAAAATACCGCTACTGCGAGTAAGTCACCCAGGTCGCACGTGGTCGCGGATAGTTGATGGGTTGGTCCAATATGCCCATTGGAGATTCCGATTGCCACTAGAAACGACAGCTCCTTCTCTACTCAGAAGGCGCAGTCCATTACTAGTGTAATAATCTAGACTAGGCCTTTCGGTGATCGAGTCTAGACTAGAAAAGAGCAAGAACTGAGACATGGGCAAGGGCGACGAGCCAACAGCAGAATCCTGAAACCCAAGTAGTGCGAGCTGGTGGGTGATAGGCCGACTAACAATCAAGCTAAATTTCGTTCTGGACGCCACGAACCCAGACAACAGCATCTTGACGCGATTCAATTCCGAAACGAGTGAGCGACGCAGATGACAGGAAACAACCACAGCCTCGCGCGGTCTATTTGATGGTTTCGAACTTTGAGTCGGGTGTTTTTTCCCTGGGTCTGGAACCGAGAAATGATCATACGGTACATCCTTGTTCTCCGGGCATGTCCGTCCTGTTCTTCTCGTGAACTCTGTGGTGGATGTTGGTCGTTTGATGAACCATGTACAACTTAAACCTGACAAAGTTCGGACTAAAAAGAATCGAGTCTGTTATCCATTTACAGGATTTTGTGTAGAATCCTTCTACAACTATTCATGATTTACCCGAAGGGTTCTTCCTGTCGAGATGCATCGATCATGTTTGCTGTATGAATTTCCGATCTGCAATCGCAAATGTGAAAAACCACATGGCCCATAGGAAAATCATGTTTCCTTGGTAGTTTTACCATGCGGGTTTGATACTAAGCGTAATCCCCAATGCACAGTTTGTTTGTTTTTCCGCCTCGTGCGTTGAACGGCAAGCCGAACCGTGCCTCGCCTCAAACAACGTGAATATCTCCTGATGTTGGGCGTTCAACTCACAGAACCTAATCCATAAATTAAATCGTGTATATTAAACTCAGATATACAGCCCAGGCGACCCATTCTTCGACTAACCGTCGGATTATCTAGTCTTTGACCTTTGATCCATCGCTTCTGCCCGTCATGTCGCGATAAACGACAACCCTCGGGGTGGATCACCGGCTATTTCATTCATCCTAATTGTCGCGAGTTTCGCCCTTCAGGTTTGGAAAAGGCAACACAAGCGTGTTCTGAGTTATCCCAAAAAGGATTTCACTTCCAATAATGGGTATTTAGATCTTTTTTTACTTTCCGTCCAATCCACGGAAACCTGGAGACTGGTAACAAGTCTAACATTCAGATGGAATTTGAAAAAGATGAAAATTCCCGATGAAGCTTTAAAATAGCCTGTGAAAGAAGGGGGTAATTGAATCCGTCGCAAAAACACCCCTTTTCCATGCAGAGCGAAATGCAATACTGCAGTAAGGCGCCATCCTGATAGGGAATAGTCTGCCGGGAAACAGGGTTGGAGTGAGATCTTCCCGCACGGTTTCTTGGCCATGATATGCAAACGTGCTTTTGTAAATTGAAGCCAGTCGCCCTGCATACATTTCAATGGACTAATTAGATACCTATTTAGGCAGTCAACTAGTCTCTGCAAGCACCTCAAGTTGCAGGGTCTCAACGGTGCATACTGCGTAATAGAGGCATAAGGACAGCTCAGGCGCGCTTGCCCGGGCATACACGTGGACAAGCCATCAAGAGATCAGCAGGCCAGTTAAAATATTGGAAACCGCACGTTGAAGTAGAGAGATCCTTTAAAAATGCGAGAGCCACGTCTAAAAAATCTGCTGCGTTGCCAAGATGCCGCAAGCATGTTTCGGTTGCCATCATGGCAAAATAATGGCTTGGCCATGCTGTTGATCACAAAGCCTAACAACCTACTGCGTAAGTAGATAGCGGGTGCAAATGATATATAAATGCTTTCCAATAACGTGACACTGCATTATTGACCCTTTCGCTAGCACTTGCTGGGTTCGCAGTGAATCAACGAATGCTCAAAACACTCTCTCGACACAAAGCGGATCCTCGGTTTGATCTACTACCAGCAATGGATCGTTGACGATCGCGGAATGGAGAGGGGTCAGCCCTAGAATTAGGAATACTTCCGAATTCTGTGGAGTATCAACATCGGATATAACACTCTTTTCTTGTTGTCGTGAAGCGGCTGAACAGTTGACAGGACCAGAACTAGATGCTAGATCTAGGATGAAAACTGATGAGATTTGTTTGGCTTCGAGTCTTCTTCGGCGCAGTGGAGCCCTTCTTATCTTGCTGATACGAACTAAGAAGTTTTTTCTCATCATGGTTTCTAGATTTTCGAACGGCTTGATCTTAGTAGTTTTCTGTGCTTTCTTCTAGGCGATGCGTGGAAAATGAGATCCCCGGATCTAACACCCCGACGTCCTTACCGTGATTATCTCCTGACGCAAGCTAGTGGTCGTGCCAAAAGCAGTCTGTCGGACCAAGTACTCTAATGCACATGTATTGCCTACATGACAAGTAGAGACGCGGAAGGTTGGTGCCCGGGAAAGCGGTATCTATTTTTGGCTTCCTCTTTTTTCTTTGTTTAAAATAAGCATTGTAACCTAGGGTTTCCCATTGAGGCCTTCCTCGGTAGCCAACATGCGAGAAGCGGCTGAAGCCAAGAAAGGCATCGCCAAAAAGGCGCAGACTTTCGGCCTCGCCCGGAGCATGGGAGTTGTCAAGATAAAACGAACCGAAATGGGGTTTGGCAGCCACCAGCTGGAGACCAAAATAACTCGGCACAAATGGCAATGGCGATCTGTCAAGTCATGTTAGTCATCTCAGCCCTGTTCAAGGAGGAGCCGAAGAAAAAAAAAAAAAACAAAAAAAAAAAAAACCACCCTAGGTGGGAACGGTCAGTCATTCAACGTGTTCGTTCGGGCTGGGCATCCGGATTGATCGGTCATGTCTCCTCTTGTGACCGCGTGGCAAAGTCGGTGGCGCAACTACAAAACGACAAATTCGGTGGGAGAAATAAAATAAAATAAACGAAGTAAACGAAATCAATAACTATAGCGAAAATGGTGTACAATCTTATCCTTCCGAAGACAAGTCTTCCCTGTCCTCCAGCGAGGAACGGCGCTTGCCGAAAGGATTGCTTACTATACTGCTTGGTTGTTGAGTCGAGCCGATGGAGAAAATCATGGGACGAAAGAAAGATTAGAACAGAGGCTTAAGGTCTAACCCCTTTCGCCGCAGCCTCGAAACGAGGTACGGGGAATGTAAAAGGAGAATAAGGAGATTCCCGAATCAAGCGTAAATGCATGAGTGTTCTATGCGTAAATCGCAAAGACGACTCGACTTGGAATAACTGTGTTTAATTTTGGAACTTAATTGCTCTGCTAATTGAGGCTCTATGCTTCTCTTTTTTCCCCCCCTTCAAAGAAGCCAAGGGATGGTAAGCCTTAGCCCCGACGCACGCGCGCAATATCGAACTTTTATTTTTACACGAAGGTCATACAGTATACAAATGCTCTTATTCTGTCTGTCACCTGCGAGACAAATTTGACCGCTGGTCCACGGCCACGTTTGTGGGACCCTCGACCGAAATTGATTTGAATCTTTGGTGGACCTCCTCCGGTCATTTTCCCCTAATTTTGTTCTGTCTCTTTCTCACACACAAACAGCCAAAACCCTGCGCGTACCAGCGGGTACAGGTGGCAGGGTAACCCGCTGTTTCAAGTTGGGCTTGGCACTTCAAATGGAGGGGGATTCTGTTAGGACAAACAGGAGGCGATCTTGTGCTTTGAGCAAGGCAGTGTGGAGCATCTTAGTGCTGCCCACCGATGCAACTGTGGGACAGTGTGTGGATGGTGGGGATATGTTTTGTATTTACTGTGTACGTCTACAGAGTCACAATTACAAGGTACAGTGTTGGAAGACAGTTTTGCAAAAAAGTGCCTCGTGCTTGGCAGCCTTCAGCAAGGAAGAATTCAAACGCTGCTGACAAGGCAACGGACGGCTACCTCTAAAACCCCACGAACTGAATTCTTGTCAGTGATTGATAGTGATATGGCTTTCGTGGTTCTGTCGGTAGCGTTTGTTCGCCATGATTCTGTAGCGGCTCGTCGTATACTACTAGTAGGTTAGCCAGACGTGTCATACAAACCATGACGGATAGGTACAGGTACCTGGCTTACTTTGTCAGCGTCTAAACGTTGTTGCTGTTTCAAGGTTCCTTGCCTAAGGTAAATTTTAGTACAGATCCAAAGCCCAGGAACCTTCTCGCCGACAGAAGCCAAAACGGCGGCCAACCGGAGGATTTCAGACCCGCCACAAACGATTCGTCTGGCGGATACTTTTTAATCCAAAAGCTTTCATCATTTGCGTGATTTCCATGATAAGCGCGACGGTAGCGCTCGAGCGCTCTCATTTGGCATTACTTGACCTGCCCTGGCGCGATGGATGCATTAGCTGGCAGGCGTTTGTCCCACAGGCGCGCTGGCTGCCTCAAAGAGACGGGCACACTGCCACTTTGGCTGATGCGACCTCATGATTGAAGCAGACATTAGCATGAAAGGGGTACAATATTTTTTCTCCGCTTGAGAGATGTCAATCAAAGTTGCCACTATGCTGTCGAAGAACAGCTAATCAGACGCTTGAACGTCGCTCTCGCTCCTTTGTCTCTCTTTTTTTTTTTTTCCCTCTTCTCTTGGGAAAAATTAGATGCGGGGCCCTGCTGCGAGCCATGGGAAGGCGGCTACACAGCACGTAAGAGCAGCGGCAGCAAACCTGGCCTGAGATCTGGAATGGGGTGGGCACACAATGAAAAGAATCAGCCAGGGGCAAGGGGAGGGGGCGCACGCAGATGATTCGCCATAGGAAAGTCCCCTTGCCGTGCGGGCCTAGTGATTGGCCATTCTATTTTTGGCAGCGACCAAACACGCCGTGACTGGAAGCGCCAGCCCCCGCCCAATGGGGCCAACCGAGGGTCCACCCACTTGCCTTGCTTTGATGGTGCGCTGCTTCGATGCCGCCGCTATTGCTCGTTGCACGTAGTTTCCATGTACGTTACTGTACTGTACTTACCTCGTTGACGAAGGGACGAGAGACCGAGACCTTGCAACCCACCCCCTGCAAGCCGACTCGACTGTGATGCTGTTATAGCGACTTCCCGTCAATTGGTTGACACAGGTGGGGCTTGCTTTCATTCGACATTCCCTCCCATTTCCCATCGTGCCCAAAGTCCCAGGTACCCTCCTTTCCCACACATCCATCCTCCTCCAGACGAACACCCCAGTAACGAGAAAAAGAGGGAAGGTGGCCCGCAATTCTAGCCCCAAACTCCCCAGTCACTGTGAAAGGAAGACGACGGGACTTGTTGCCTCGTTTTCCTTTTTCCCTCCAGTCCATCCATCCATCAACTGACTCCTTCCATACCCACACCACCCACCACACACAGCCGGTCTTGTTTCTCTTATTTCCTCCTTCCCACTTTTTGTCTTTGAACTTGAACCTTTTACAATACACACACTTTTCCCCCATTTACCAGAGCCGAGAGAGCCAACAAAAAGAGAGAGTCTTGAGAGATACGAGGAGTTGTTTGCGCTTTCTTGGGGGGCCGACATTTGTTTGGATTTCGTTATTTCCTCTCTTTGAACGTCCGTCTCGGTTTTGCATTCTTTGATCAACACACGCATAATGTGCTACTGACCTTTGAGCGCGCCTCCGACCCGTCGAGACTCGTTCCGTCTCAGCCCTCTTCCTCCTCCCTCTACCTAGTTTCCACGACACTCTCGCACCGCGACGACCTGCCTACTGCTTAATAGCCGCCGCCAACGACAACCAAGGACACCATAGGCGATCGCGCTTCTCTTCGTTCATTCTTTTTGATCTCCTTTGCCGCCGCGCTGCCACAAGGGAAGCGGAGTCGACATACTACGGAACCTCAACCTGACGAGACACAGTCGATTTCCTAAGATCAGCCCGGCCTGGTCGATGCGAAGGGGTGGCCCCAGGATTCAGCTGCGCTGTCCCTATCCGACGACCACCCATTTTTTAAAATATCACTCTATTATTCTTTTCTTATTCTCCCTATAGCCGCTACTACACAATCTAATCACGACTTGCACCTTGCAAGTCGACACTCGACCAAGACGGAGGATCCTATACGGTTCGGCTCAACTCCGCGGCGGAGACCGGCACAGCCTTTGGCTGGAAAATTGTCTAGCAAGAGGAGGCGCTTGGAAAAGGCCGAAGAAGAGCGGTGCGTCGCCAGATCGAACATGCCTTCTGCTGCATCTAGGCGATTGTATGAGGACCAAATACCTTCGTTTATGTCAGTTTTCGACCTCGATTCGGACCTCATGAGTGACCACAGCACAATAACGGTTGTCGACGCCAAGATGATGGATATGGATGGTACACAGCCAAAGATCCCAAGCCAACAACAGCAACCATTACATCCAGCAGCACCTCCTTCAGACCCGCAACATAAACACCATGATAGCACTTCGACGCAAATGACCGAGTCTAGCGACTCGTCGCCAACAACAACAGCTTCTTGCACCGACTCTTCATCATTGTCGGACCAATCGCCGTCTTCATCCCCCGATTCGCCTGTCAACTTAATACCTCTTTCTTCTTTCGCAGGGCCAACATTCGGTGGCCTCTCATCCATGGCTACCTTAACCGTCTCTGAGCCGACCACCCTAGTACGGCCCATGACATCGCCTGGGCCTAGGCGACCACGTAACATGAAGGGCCTCTCGATACAACCTCCTTTTGCCCCCAATTCACTGGCCTCGACACTTGCTTCTGAGCCATCATCCCCGTCATTTATCAAGCCAACCATTCCTGCCATGAAGCGTAAGCCAAGCAATCTGAGCTTGAAAACGGGCTCTCATGATCTCGTCAAGCCGACTCTTATGGAAATTCCGGCATCTCCAACCCTCGCTATGCCACCGATGCTCCAGAGGCGTGCCTTGAAGCACTCGACATCTTCACCGCACATGCTCCAAGGACTGAAGTCGTCGACATTTGGGCCGGCAGGAGGCATGACAATCCCGACAGTACTGGAGCGAAACGAGTCTGGCCTTTCTGAATTCTTGCGCCCGTCAAAGCCAAACTCACCGCCTGTCGGCACTACTGAAGTGATTCCGGAGGAGGGATCCCCTATTAGGGCGCAGGTTGCGAACAGGGCAGCCTTCGATATTGAGCCCTTCCGTGAGATCGAGAACAACGAGGACCAGAAATCGCCCGGCTACCCAGAAGGACCAATCGCAATCTACGAGGATAACGTCTTCTTATACTCGGAGCCGAGCGCGGAGGAAGCATCCAAATTCGACGTTGTCATCAACGTCGCCAGAGAGGTGCAGAACCCTTTTGAGGTCGCGGCGAGGAAAGCCAAGGAAAGTGAAAGGTCAAAAGACATGTCTCCGATCCCCGACACAGCCTGCAGCTTTGCCACCGCATTTGAATACTTCCCAGCCCAAGATGACTCGGCAACGCCTACTACGCCCAAGGCGGCACCTCCCCTTAAGGAGCCAGAGTACATTCACATGCTTTGGGATCACAACACCGACATCGCGCCTGATCTCATGGGGCTTTGCGAGATCATCGAGCGCAAGACCAGGGAAGGCAAAAAGGTTTTGATTCACTGCCAACAAGGCGCGAGCAGGTCGGCCAGTTTGATCATTGCCTACGGCATGTACCAAAGGCCAGAGCTCAACGTCAATGATGCTTACCATGCAGCCCAAGCCAGGAGCCGTTGGATCAGCCCGAATATGCGCCTCATGTACTGCTTGCAAGACTTCCAAAAGGAAAATGCCAAAAAGCGTCTTAGTCCAGGTTCAGCTTTCCGGCCGCGTACTGGCAAGAGCCCCACAAAGCACCGCGTGGCTCTCTCTGTAGATGCCATCGACTTGCCCGCTCAGAAGGAGCCACTGACGGCACCGCTTCCTGGAGATGATGGTGCCACAGATAGTCCCGAACGGAGTCCTCTGAGGCCGCGTGGAAACTCAACTCCCAACCGAGTCGACCCTGTGTCTGCAGGGCCCTCTTCCGCGCCGTCAAGCTTCTCATGGTCGGAAAAGGAGGACGAGAAAGACCCTGGCAAATTTGGCCGCTTCAATGTGGACGGCATCTTCGCGCCGGCTCAGCCCGACTCGGGATTTGTTTCGTCTAGCTCTCTAGGTTCCGCGGCGATGCTGAGGCCCCCACCGTCGCCGGGGTTCCCAAAGCCTCCCTTATCGCCCGGGTTCGCCCCTCCTTCATTCTCAAGGCCACCTCCATCCCCGGGCTTTGCTCCTCTACGAATGTCCAAGACGCCCCCGCCAGCTCCACTCGGCGGTCTGGCGCCAATCACTCTATCAAGGCCGCCACTCTCACCCGGTTTTGCGCCTCCCTCTTTCGGGAAGCCTCCACCATCTCCTGGTTTCGGAGCGCACCGTTTCGAGAAGAGGAACAACGGTACAGGCTTTGGAGGATTCGGAGGATTCGTCCCAATGCACCTACCTGAAGAGCCATCACCAGTTGAGGAGAAGCACCAGCAGGCATCCCCTGAGCGGCATGTTCCGATATTACCGGCCGCAACCTTCGAGGATGACGATGCGCTCATGTCGCCGAGGGTGGAGACTATGACGAACAATCCATTACATGATCCATTTGGGTCTGACTTTGCCGGCCTGCGCTTGGTGGAGCAACCGCCAACGCCCAATGATGGGTTATTCTCACCTAGAGCGACGGTGTTCCCTAGGGACCCGTTTCGTCCGTTCGCTCGTCCGACGCAGGTAGCAGATCCCCGGAGTCCCCCAACCAAGGGCGAAACACCGATTGTGAGGTCAATCGACGAGTTGATCTGAGCAGGTCCAGCCACGGACGTTGCCGTGTACACACACTTGAGCCGAATCCAAGGGACCGCTCATGGGTCAACCGCTTGTCCCTTTAAACAATTAAAGTATACTATGATCCGACCAACCCCAAGCTCCATTACGATTTTCTTTGTACGGGCACCTCGAAGCCCACTTCTCTCATATGTCAGATATATTTCAATTCTTGAAACGCAGCACAGCGGGCGGCGAATTGTTGGCAAGCCCTGCGTAGCTTCTTCTTTTATTTTTTATGTTTCTGATCTCAGGGCCTTGATTTAGGCAGGGCTCAATCGCTATTCCTTTTGTTTTATACATGGGGAAGAAAAATCAGGCAAACGCTTTCTCTCTATCGCAATGTATAATCTCTTGATTTAAGGGTTGGTGGGGAGGCTATTATTGTCTTGACGAAGCATCTCGGAGTTTGTGAACTCATTTGCATCCATACATGGCGCTTCTGAGTTTGTGTAGGTGGCACACATGCCCTAGCCGCAGATGACGAAGGGTACATCCTTTGCTGCTTTGCAATTTAAAAAAAAAAAAAGAGAGAGAGACTTTCATACAAAGTCTTGCCACCGTATTATTGGCGAACATGTCAAGGAAGAGGAAGATGTTGATTGGGTGGGGGGAGTCTAATAGTTTCTAGGATAGGGTATGCTCAATAGGAAAACCGACTCCTAGTACATGACTGCAACAGGCATACAACTTCTGCAACACATGGTGACACCAAGATGTTTTGTTGAGCGGCCGTGTGAAGCTCGAGTCGAACCAGACATTGCCACCGATGATTAATGATTGATAAGCCATAGACGGCAGTGATCCGGCGTGGGCTGTGATGGTTTTTTTTTTTTTTTTTTTGGTTTTTTTTTTTGAGGCAGGGCGTTTTGAGTCGAAGCTCATTCCTTGGCAGGGCTGAGCAGTTGATTCATAGTGGTGGTGTGTATCAAGGTGTGTGTGTCTGTTTTCTTTTCTTTCTTTCTTTTTTTTTTGTAACATCAGCTGAAAGACGCGTGTATGGTGGGCCAAGAAGAACCAAGCAGACCCTTGGGACACGGAACGGATTAAGAGGTTTGTTTTCTTCTTTTTCCTTTTTTTTATTTCTTTTTTATTAATAGTATTACTATAAGGTCATGAACACGTAGCAAGTATAATTATCATATGCTCATCACCCCATCTCTGATTCACATGGCTGGTTCGTGCCGACTAATTAATTACTTGTGGCCCACCCTCGATCTCTCTCACATACGCCGTAATCCAAAAAAAAAAAAAAAA
>NC_043742.1:6775625-6807484 GCF_004337985.1 Pyricularia pennisetigena
TTTTTTTTTTTTTTTTTTTAATATTCTTCGGAGGGTGTGCAGGGTTTTTCGTTTAGGAATTTACGGGCCGAGGATGATATATTCCTGTCACAGGTTAATCTCATGTTTTTCATTGTTATTATATTTATATATCTTTTTTCTTTTCCCCACTGTACTATTTCGTCTTTTCCTTCACCGTAGGAGGGCGTGTATGTATACTCTTTAATCGTTCGTAGAGGAACGACACGAGATAAGGTCACTGACTTGGGTGTGTTGCATTCCGCATGTTACATCAAGCGCCAAAATAAAATAAAAAAAGACTGCGGTTTCCATTCCCACGACTCGGTCAACCCGCTAATCATACACTTACCTACCTTTCTACAAGGGTCAACAAAACTCAACTATAGACGAACAATCTCTCAATGTAAATCATTATAAAATTGGTCGAGACCAAAGGCATAAGAGAAAGTATATTACAGTATACATAATAGACAGCTGAATCATTTCTCTAGATGATCTCTATATAATTCGTGGGGAGAGAGAGAGAGAGAGAGAGAGAGAGAGAGAGAGAGAGAGAGAGAGAGAGAGAGAGAGAGAGAAAAAGGCTCAAATTTCAAAGCATTGTCCCAGGCTTGTATATGTACACAACTTCAGAGAGGAACCCACAACTGCTACAGCTCCTTCTTGTCACCGCTGCCAGCCTTCTTCTTGGCAGCCTCCTTGGCCATCTTCTCCTGTCTTGCAATGGCGGCCTCGACCCCGATGCCGCCAAACACAAGACCGACACCCAGCCACTGCATCCGTGTCAAGCGGTGGCCAAAGGCGATGACAGACAAGATCATGGTGAACATCTTGCGCGTGACAGTAACGGTGACCAAGAGGACCGAGGAGAATGTCGCGAGCGTGTAGACTAGAGATGGGTGATTACTCTATTAGTTCTCTTTTTTATGCCTCATTCCTGCAACTTGATGAACACGGGTGGGGAGAAGAAATAATCCTTACAAATAAAGACCTGGCCAACGGCGCCACACGCCGCAAAGCCAAGGACGTCCCTCCAGACTGACGGGTACCGGCGCATAAAGGCGAGGGCGCTCTGCAGCTCCCCGGCGCCGCTGCCCGCGACAACGTCCATGCCCAGCCAGCTTCCCAGACCGGTTTGGACGAGGTAAGGGCTGAGGATAAGGTACAGACCCGTCACGACGGAGCTCATCATGTTGTTTGCGCACATCATCTGCGGACCCGTGTAGGGCTTAAAGGCGGTAAAGATGTAGTCCTGGGTCGAGTTGGTCAGGCCGTCAAAGAGCAGGTTGATGCTGAGCAGCAGCAGACCCCACGACGTCTGGCCCGATGACGGTCTGCCCGCCGACTTCTTCTTGTTTGAGCCGCTGTGCAACGTGAAGACGGCCACGCCGGCAGTGACGGCAGCAACGACCAGGTACTTGTACATCGGGTAGCGCTTGCGGAAGATCGTGATGTGCAGGAACATGACGGGAAGTAGCTTGCAGCTCTTGGCAAGCAGGAAGGTGATGTAGTCGATGTGCGCCAGGCTGGCGTAGCCAAAGGGGCTCGCCAGGGCCGAGGTCAGCGCCACGAGGAGAAGCGGACCGAGGATGGCCCGGGACGGGATGATTGGTGGTATGGGACGGCCCCTAGGTGTGCTGGTCACCAGGTACACGAAACCTGTCGCGGCGGCGAAGATGGACTGAATGGTGTTGAGGAACACGGGGAACTTGAACACCTCGGGCGGCGAGCCGGGAGGGCCGTAGTTGGTCGTCGTAAGCTTCTCCTGTAGGTAGGCCCAGGTAAGGCTTGGTTTGGCATTTTTGTCAGTCGGGTCAGTCAGGATGCGCCTGGCTAGAAAACAATAACAAACATACAAGGATCCGTAGATGCCTGCGACTGAGATCACTAGCTGCGTAAGACCAACATCCTTGGGCACGATTGGTGGCAGAGGTGCATCAGTCTTGGCCGGCAGAGCCGCATCCTGGGCTCCCGGAGCCGCGAGATCATCGTCACGTTGCGCGGACCGGTCGGCTTTGCTGATGTATTCCGAGGACGGCTCACGCTGCACCGCCGCACGTTTTGTACGAGCCATAGCTTTAGTTCTTTTGTTGTGGGTTCAGACGAGAGTTCTTTCGATCCCTCAAGCGAATTGCCAGTCGCGAGCGGCGGCACTTTGCGACAAGGTTCAGTCCTGCCTGCCAAGGCCAAGAACAGAAACACTAAAAGCAGAAAAAGAGCTAAAAGGCAAACCAGTCCAGTGCAGGATATATCGACGTTTCAATTGTCTCAAAACAAGCGTGAGTATCCGTGGCGTGGTATTGCAAAACAAATATGCCCGTCGCATCGAAGACAGACGGCACAGTATGCTACACTAATAATACGCAATGTCCAGAATTGGCGAGTGACAGGCTGTCATCATCTTTTCCACTAAACCCCTGTACCTTGGGACCCCTAACCCCACTATACACCCAATCATCTTATCACTTATCAGAGCGGGCCAGTTTCATGGGACCCAGCCGGCTGGCCCGCCCAAGCTGTAGAATGCGATCCACCTGGTACAGCGACCAGGTGTCGACCGACCCTCTCGAGCTCAAGATGTATAGTATCAGTCAGTGTATCTTGCACAACCCCATGACATCAGAAAATCTTCTACTTTCGTCGTGTCTCGTGGAGCCCCTTTACAAATTCAGAGAGCTTGTTGGATTTCCTCGACTAGACTAATGCTAGAGTGAAGTCTTCTCCCATTCTCGCCTACCGTTCGATTGTCCCAATATTACGGTCGTTGTAGGTACGAGCCTCGTGATCACAATCTCCAAATGAGATGAACGGGGCTTACAAAAAGAAAGGAGGGAAGTTGTGAAAGATTGATGTGTGTCGATTGGAATGGCGGGTTTTGAAGAATGTGTTCGACCAAATAGGGTGGTGTTGCGTAGAACGGTCGAGTTCGTTCTCAAACGGTAATAGAGAGGCGAGATATAGAGCAGGGGGAGAGAAGTACTACAAAGTAAAATCATCGGGGAAGGGAAATCCATGGGTCATGTCCCAGACGATAAAGTCCAACGTCGACTTGCACGACCCACAAATTCGCCAATGCATGATATCAAGGCCCTTTCCGAGAGTCCAGCTATGCTGCAAGAGCCGAGTTCCATGGTTTCTAGCCGGCTCCCGTTCTTGCGTCACTTGACCTCTAATTGCAGGCGAATGGGGTATTGGCCATATCTGATGGTGAAATCCAACATGGTGTTGGACTCAAACGGGTGGTATTGTCCGAGGTGTTGAGTTTTGTGGATTGTAGTCACCAGGGGGGTTGAAGGGGTCGAAAGAAGAGATAGCGAGCGTGTACTGTTAATATCGCTGGTTTTTCAGTACCTGCACAGCTCAAATAGCTGTTGTAATACCGTTTCGCCTGGTGAGTTGTGGATGTTTTGAGTGTCGATGAAAGAGATGCTTGCTGCCTGGTTTTCGGAGGAGTACGATGGCCGTAGGCAGGAGACCTAGCCAGCATCGCAGTTGTTGAACCCGAACAGGACGAGGCAAGGGAGAGCTTTATTGCAGAAAACAGCATATGACAGGCCAATTGACTGACTTTCCCCCACTGTTATCCTTTATGCAAGGTATAATACCAAAAGTATCCAGGGCACAGAAGACCTCGCATGTCGGCCTGTCCAAACAACTGGTTGCTCCGTAGGCAAAATGACACGGTAAGGTGTCCATCCCCGGTCCCAAGGCGAAGGAAAGATGGCAGCAGTGTGGTGACGGGCGTGTTGCTGCATTAATTTTGTTCGAGGCGTGGAGAAGTCGGTGAAGAATAAAAGGTGAGTAAGAGAACAATGGAAATACAAATCATCGCATCGTTTGAGTCGTTCCCGCCCGCCAAAGATTTGTTCAGCCTCGCGGCAAGTCAGGTCTGAATGCCTCAGTGAGGAAAAGGATTATCGAATCGAACCAAGTAAGAAAAGAAGGAAGGATTAAACAAAGAAAGGGTCTCCCAAATAAGTATAAGATCTTGCTGTCGAGTTCGAATCATGTCTCGACAGCGGTAAGCTCCTCAGCTTGGGTTAGAGTTGGGGTCCGCAATGGCGCGATGTGGTGAAGCTACTCTGGGGAGGTCATCTGGCTCCGACGCATCTTCTCGGCCTCGAGGTTCTCATACAGAAGAAAGAGCGCCGTCTCGTTAGCCTTGGCGGAGCCCATGATGGTGAACATGCGCTCGCCCGTCTCATCGTGAGGGGCCTGGGTAGAGAGAACGACTTGTCAGCAATCCATATTATTTCAAAAAAAAATTTCGGTGGCTCATGACACTTGTGAGGGTTTGTGGGTAGTACCTTGGCAATTGATATGCGAGCACCGGAAGTCTTGCGAATTTCGCTGATTTTACTACCCCCACGGCCGATAATGCAGCCAACCATGTCCGCCGGGATACTAATATTCTGCGTTTGAATTTCTTCACCGTTCTCATCATGGGTTGGTGGGCCACGGTTTGCTGCGTCTGAATCTGAGCGTCTGTTGTAGGAACGACCACCGCCGTTGCTAAAGTCAGCGCCGTTACCCGTTCGTGTGACCCTAGGAGAGCTGTAGTCGCCCCTGTTGGATGTGCCATAACCGGCCCCACTGCTTCCCATTTGCGTCGCGCCCGCCGGCTGCGTGCGGACAACAGGGTTGTAGAGCACAGTGCCGGTGCCTCGCTGCCAATCGTCAATCAGACACTTGCAGATCTCCCAGACCGCACGCTGAATACCTTCTGGTGTGCCCTGAACCTCCACGACGCGCTCCGTCGATTGGGGAAGCATTTCCTTCTGTGCGACCATGCGGACACCAGAGACATCTTGAATGTGCTTGATCTTAAGGCCTTGCCTGCCGATGATGGTGCCCATCTGGTTGTGAGAAATGAGTAGCTTGATGGCTGTTGGCTGTGGTGTTAGTAGACCAGTCCTCCAATGCGCATGGCCGAAACATTACTACCAGGCGTAAGTAAAGAGGTATTCGATTACTTACGATGGGTTCCATTGTTGGAGACGACGCCTCCCATGCCCATAGAAGGTGCACCTTCCAGGAGGGCGCGAGCCACGACGGCATACGCCTTGGATATGGCCTCGCATCCGCCTGTGATGGTCAAAACGCGATCATGCACGCCCTGAACGACCTTGCTAACACCGGCCTTGACCCCCGTCTCATCACGGAGATCGGCAACATTCTTTCCCCCTTTGCCGATGATTACGCCGGCCTCCTTGGATGACACAATGGCCCTCACGGTAAGTTGGGCCTGAGCATACTCCTCATCTGTCTTGGGCGCGGGCTCCCCGTCCGGGCCAAGACGTGGTTCATCGTCGCTGACCTTGAGGCCATCAATGCCTTCAGCAAGCTCGTTGGCCATAGCTTCTGTTGCCACCATTATGCCTGTGTCTAGTAGTTGAGAGGAGGGTAGTGGTGGAGGAATGAAGTTTGAAATCAAGGGTTGCGCAAGGCGCGAAATCTCGCCAGACAAGGAACAAGCCGACAAGGGTTTGTTACCCGCGTACACTGGGGTGGCTGAACGCGACAAGGAATTGGCGCAAGGGCTGAAGAGGCTTCAGCGCGAAGAGCTGGAGCGTGCGTTAGCTAAGGGCAAAGTTTTATGACGTTGCGGTGCGCATGCTTGGAACACAGTGTTTAAGTGATTGTGTACCGTTGCACCAAACAGTGACTGAAAATGACTATCAACGGCTCGTGTTTTATTGTGGGCTGGATTGGATTGGGAGACCAAGGAGGTGTGCCCAATCTTGATCAAACACAGACTTTGGTTGTATCAGGGAATGGTGAGTAACTAGTGCGCATGCCGATGCAAACTGCAAACGCGAGAAGAGAAGTCGGAACGAACCTTTTCGCGGCGGCAAGGGGAGAGAAACCGCAGATACAAAGAAAAAAAAAAATCAAAAGGGAGGGAGAAAAAAAAAACACTAAACTAGCCAATGCGAAGCTTGCGGGGCCAAGGATGCTTGCTGTTGGGTTGATTCGTGCTTGGTTACCTTTGGGGAGGAGCTTGAAAGGCGGGGGTGGAAATCTGGTGCCCGTGCTCTCTTGCGGGCGGGGCTTCGTTCGGTTTTACGGCCGGGGAGGTTCTGCTGTTGCGGCTGCGATAAAGCCTGCAACTAAACCTAGATAGACGGCTTCAGAGGGCGGGACGAAGCGGTCGGAGGAGACCTCAACGCAAGTCGGCTAGGGTTCGCCGAGAATCTGATTTGTCCTTGCGCCGAGGACAGCTTGTTGTCAGTTTCTGGTTTGAAAAAAAAATGACAAAAATTAAAACAAAACAAAAAATCTTTGTTGATCTGGCCAACAGAGTAGAGGACCGTTGCAGTGGCCTACCGATGGGGCAATTGGATTGAGATATCGGTCGGTCGGTCGGTCGGTCGGTCTGATGCAGCGCAAATCAGGTTAAAGATGAGGAGGCGATGCAATGGGTAGCCTGTCGATCAAGAGACCGGACCTCAGCGCTGGGGCATTGATGAGGGAACAGGTCAAGACTTGGTGCGGAGAGGAAGAGGTGAAATTGAGAAGGAGGCCGTAGAGGAGATGAGGAGTAGGGGAAGAAACAGACAACAAATGTCGTGACGCTTCGAATTTGGTTTGGCTGTAGAACCGAGAGATTGTAAAAGGAAGGGTTGAGAACAGTGATGGGTGGTGTTTTGTGGTTGGGTTGACACAAGGTGGGAAAAGCGGGAGCGGATCAAAAGTGTTTAATCGATTGTGTGTATGTTAAGGCATGTATGTTATTTGGACTGGACTGGCGCGCACATTGAGACGAAACCAAACAACTGCTCCGCTCCACTGCTTCCACTGCTACTGCAGCGTTTGCATGCACGCGATCGACGAGATCAGGTAGGAACAAACGTTGTAAATGTCAAGTACAGGCTGAGCCCCTCTTATCTCCGCTGCAACGCAGTCCCTTGTTGACTGAAAGAGGTTGATGTAGGTCGAGCTTTGATTTCTTATGGCAACTGCATCCTAATCCTTGATTTCGATATTCGACACTGTGATATTACGAGCATGTTAGGCATTGGATATGCTCGGCCAAAGTGCCTGCCTGCCTACCTGCCTTGTATCTTACAATAACCCGCGGCAGGCAATCTGCAGACGGAATGCAGGGGTCAATGGGCGACGACCAGCATCGTGACCTCATAGCTACCATATCTAAGGCAAGCTACTTAACCTGTGTAAACTTTACTGAGAGAGCTTAATGCAAGCAACTTACGTCGCCAAATCTGCTTGCTACATGTCCATGTAAGGCAGGAGAAAAAAAAAAAATTACCGTGTGTGGCGATTTTAATAGCTGCAGATGTTGCCTGGAAGAGATATCTAGGGTAGCTATTGGTTAGGCAGGTAGGTAGCTTTGCCTACACTACGGAAGCTAGTAGCTGTGGTGGATCCAGCGGTCCGTCAACGGGGGGCCTACCGGGCCATCCATACATGCCGCGACCCGGCGGGGGCCGTTTTTGGAGACGGCACTAATTGGTTTCGCTGATGTTCTAAATGTTCTTCGAATTTATTCTCCGATTACATAAAACAGCGCTCAACTGCCAGTCAGCGAAAACCCAACTGGGAGGTAGGCAGGGGCTATCTTCATTTTTTTTTATTTTTTTTGTTGAAGCCTTCTGCTTTATGACGCCAGGCAGCGCATCCTGATGTCATAAAAAAAAGATTGTTGCCAAAAAGCTTGCTGGAGCACACCGGGGAGTCTTTATCGCGTTCTCATCACAATCCCATCGCACCAAACAAAAAAAAAAAAAAAATCACCGGCTGGCTATCCACTTCGTGACGAGCCGTTTCTGCAAGTTGGTGGGCTTGCACGCATGAGGTTGGGTCTGCACACATATTTGACCTCGCTTCACGTGCAGCTGCCCCCGACCAGGCGTGTCGCGCAGCAACAGGCGGACGCCTGCTTGAACCCGATCTTCAGGTTTGGCTTGGCTTTCTTTGATCAGTGTGCTGCAAAGTACTTGTGCAAAATGACCAGGCTGTTACCCCGCGTTTATGCAAAACTTTGTACTTCTCCAAATCAAGGCCCTCAGCCCAGCCTTTGCTTGCCTGGGGAGAACGTATGTAGTGTTTGGTTTTCGTTTTGGTGCAACCACAGGGTGTTTGCTACATTGGTCCAGCTTCCCCCCTGGCTTTTGTCGGGCCAAAGCCGGGAATAACTTCTTTGCTTGGCACCGAGGAAGTACAGCCTGCTGCTGACAATACGAAACCCATCCATCCGCCATTGCAATTCCAAGTCGGGTTTTCCAAAAAAATTGACGAAGGCGATAGTCGCTGATTTGGCCCAACCCTCAGACTCTCAAAGGGTATTCAGGGTTGAGCCATCAAAGCTCATACTATATCTGTGATTTGTGTATACGGTTTGTTGATCTGTCTACGAATGAGATCTACTCATTCCTCCTGGCGAAGATAGCAAGGCCTGGTTACTCTTGTTTCACGCATTCCATCACTAATAATCCGTATCGCAATCACTAACCAACACCTACCTCTAACCACAAACGCCCAGCTTTTATTGGCGTGTTTGTCCGGCTAAAGGAAGCAGCCAAGTAGGGAAGTAATCACTCAAAGAAATAAAACTTGAATCGATATGCACGTACCTATGTACGCGAGAAAGTATGAAAGTGAGTCAATAGAGTCAGGTAATGAGAAGTTCGCAGTGCATTTGCAGGGCCGTTGTGGGTCGACAATCAAGGGCTGGACCCTGGACCAACAAAACAGTCGTGCGTGCAGCGTGGCCCTACCTAACTTTTAGGGTCATGTCAATCTCCATCTGACTACCATTTTCAGCCTTGCGTTGACAGCGTGACTCAGAATGAATAAATATTACAGAAAACAAGAATAAAAACTCAAGACAATAGCATCCAAAACGAATCCGATTACTGAATGTATATCAAAATAACGACAAGATCCCAGACGCTCCAGGCTTTGTTCCAAAACGTCACTGGTTCCACTTGTGCACCACGTACATTTGTAGCAAACAACAGCAATACACTCACACTCGCACGTCAGGCCAGTCAAGGCATCATTGGGTGCCAACATTTCACAGGACAAACTTACGATCAGCAGCATCACTCTCGACGTCACCACGGCCATCCAGCCTGGCGTCTGTCGCCAGAGATGGACGGACAAGGTAGAAGCAGGCGTGGGGGACGAGGTGGTGGTGGCGGTGGCGGCGGCAGCCAGTCCCGCGAAGTCGGCATCTCGCGCGCCCTGTCCCGCCTGCTACGGCATCAGGCTGCCAATGCGGGCATTCAGCTCGACGGCGAGGGGTATGCGCCGCTGGACAAAGTGGTAGGGGCTTTTTTTCTTTTTTTTTTTTTCCCCCGCCCCCTTTCTTCTCTTGCAGCTCCTGCACTCTCCCCCCTTTTTCCATCACCAAAAAGACTGACGTAGCCTCCCCCACCCAGCTGGCATGGGGACCCATCAAAAGCCTCAAGGTGACGCTGCCCGAGATACGCGAGGCCGTGGCCAACAGCGACAAGCAGCGTTTCAGCATGAAACCCCTGTCGGCCGGCACGTCTCCCGACTCGGACGACCCGGCCGACTTCCTGATCCGCGCGAACCAGGGCCACTCGATCAAGCTTGAGTCGGCCGACCACCTGACGCCCGTGACGCTCGAGGCGGGAAACGTGCCCAAGGTGGTGGTGCACGGGACGTACTACGCCTTTTGGCCGGCCATCGTAGCGTCGGGCGGCCTGAGGCCCATGGGCCGCAACCACGTCCACTGCAGCACGGGCCTGCCCGGGTCCGAGAGGCAGGTCGTCAGCGGCATGAGGAGGGACGCCGAGCTGCTCGTATACCTGGACGTCGAGCGTGCGCTCCGGGACGGCGAGACAAAGTGGTGGCTGAGCGACAACGGCGTCGTCCTGACCGAGGGTGGTGAGGATGGGTTGGTGCCCGTCAAGTACTTCAAGCAGGTGGTTGGTAGGAAATCCGACGAGGTCGGGGTCCTTTGGAAGGATGGTGAGAAGGTGGCCGATCTGCCAGAGGGCTTGAAAATTAAGGTGCCAGCCGGCAAGGAGAGGGTGAGCGGTGGAGCTGGTCGGGGCAGAGGGGGTGGTCGCGGTCGAGGGGGTCGAGGAGGCAGGGGAGGCAGTGGAGATGCGACAGGAGGAGGGACTGAGCACGGTGACACCAAAAGCTAACATTATAGGACAGGGCCATATGTGATTGGTATGCTGTAATTCCACTTATATCACCACCTCGTCCACAACAAACAAAACCCCAAGGCCTCTGCAACATGTCATTACCGGGCGACTCTTGGACTCTCCTGTCGACAGGCCACCAATCCATGACTTTGGTAAAGGTATATTTCTAGAATATGCAGTCTAGGATCTGACACGCAACAAAGGCATTCGCTAACATAAAAGCAGAGAAAGCCCTTCCGCGATCACCGTCGACCCAGCAAAGACATTTGATTGTCGTAGGCCAGACAACCGCTATGCACAAAATTTCCCATAAGCAGAGGCCAAACGCTCCAGACTCCAGACCCAGATTTCCCCACACAATAGATACCGTTACTCCGATCCCAAAAGTCCAATTTTGATGTATTGCCCAACCATTTACTCTTCCATTCACGCCCAATGAATTTTTCTTTTCTTTTCTTCCCTCGCTTCTGAAACAGACATGCCCTGTTCAATTTGTCGAAGCACCTTTTTCAATTGGAAGGGCCAGGGATCGCATGAAGGCCATCAAAGTCATCGCCCGCGGCTTTGCACCATGTGTGCTCCAACACTTGCTCAATGTTCAACCTCTCATCGACGTTCCGGTTGAGCATCCCCTTAATGAGATCAATATTCTCATCGCTCAGAATCCATGGAATTCTCAATTCATGGTCGACAATCTCATCGAGGCAGTAGTACGGGTTTTCCTTGTAGACGATGGTATAAAGCAGGATGCCGAGCGCCCACACGTCTTGGGCCGGGCCATCGTATCGCCTTCCGCCTAACACCTCGGGTGCCGCATAGTCTGTATCATGTCAGTCGAGCTCAGCATGACGGTTTTGCGCATGTTACATACAGAATACAGGTTTGAAACAGTGTGGAGCAGCCAAGGATAAAGAGAAGAGAAAAGAAAAAGCCAAAACTTACCGATTGTGCCGACGAAGACATTGAATGGCCCCTTCCTGATATATGCTGCGCTGCCAAAGTCGATCAACTTGACGTGGCCACCGCCGTCCAGAATGACGTTCTCATCTTTGATGTCCCGATGGACTATCTTTGCCTTGATGTGCAGGTGATGTACCGCTCGTGCAAGCTGCACAAAAATCCGCCGCGCTTCGTCCTCGCTCATATTCTTCCTCAACTCTATGTAGTCAAACAGGTCCATTCCCGGAAGACCATGTGGCTCCATCTCGATATAGTAGTTGACCTTGTCCTCGAAGAAGCCCTCCATGTCGATAATATTGGGATGCCGAAGATCATTACGGCCCAGGAAGTCAAGAATATGGATCTCGGAGGGCACAGTACCGAGACGGCGATCACGAGTCCAAGTGTCGACCAGGATGCGCTCCTTGATGACATATTTGAGCACCACCGTCTTGCCAGTCTCCTTGTACTTGGCTAGCTTGACCTGGCCGTAGGCGCCCTGTCCCATCTCCTCGAGTATCACAAAGTCATCAATGGTCTTTTTGCGTGGCTTAGCCGGGGCCTCTGCAGTTGTCTCCTTGACGACCTCTTTCGTGTCAGGGGCCATTGTTGTCGCTTGTTCCTTGGGTTTGCTGCTAGTTACACTTGATAGCTTGGCTGCGGCTTCTCTTGCGACTTCCTTGATTTGTCTTGTGAACTTTGAAATTGTGTCTTCTTTTTTGGGCTCGTCTGTTTCTGAATCGCCTTCTAGAGGCGGCGTGTGCGCAGGAGTTTGACCTGGTGTCGGCTGATGCATTTGGGTTTCTCGTCTCGATAGCAACGGGGAGGCTGCACCTCCAGCGTGACTTTGCGATACATGCAGGTGGCGAGAGTACGTTACCCATAGAGCATACACCATTTCGGCCTGTGGCATAGATGCATTGCTCAACCTTCGGCTTGCTTCGTCGCTGTAATCTTCCACCACTGCATCCTCAGGTATCGCGTGGCTTTTATCACTCTCGCTCTGCACAACTCGCATCTGAATGTCAATTTTGACTTCGGAGCCATCCCGATGTTTCGCAGGTACCCCATACGGCCGCATAGCGCTTGTCGACGCGTCTGGATTGCCTTCCCGCAAGCCCACAATTGCGTATGCTTGACGAAAGCTTTGCTCCGGTACAACGACTGCGTCCTCCAGCGACCAATTGTCCTGCGTAACCACATTGAGCATCTTCTCGAAGCTAGGAATGAGAGTAGTGATTGACATGCCATCTGGCTTCTCATATCCAAAGAGAGCCCCACTGAAGACCGAGTTGGAGCTCTTGATCCTCAGGTCGTGAGTATTGACGACTATGATACCCGCGATGTGCGGGAAGCTCGAAACCTTGAGTGCGGTCTTGCCCCTGATCTGCTCAACTGTCGCTGGTATGTTGACCGTATCCGAGTATCGGCACGTGTAGAAGCGTTTCTTGTTGATTTGCGCATAGTCGAGGTCGCCAGATCTGGGATCAATGCCTTGCCTTGGTATTCGAGGTATCAGCTTACCAACGTCCACCCCAGGCCGTACATCGGCGCCACCCCAGATGGCAGAAACGGCACCTTCCACCTTCTCAACAATGCTCTCCTCCTTGAGGGTGACCGTCGCGGTATCCTCGCTGATCTCCTCGACGACCCATATCAAGCCGCCATATTTTTCCTTAACCCACAGGCTAGCTGATCCGGTTGCTCCATTCCTCTTCTGAATCGGTACCACATCGCCGCAGAGAAGAACGCCGTTGGACCTGCCGCCTTGCGAACTTGCTGTCTTGTATAGCTTCGAGTCACTGTCATGGTTGGTTTTGGGCTTTTTCACTGCCTGAGCTTTGGCAGAGGCCTTTGCCCGGGAGTTCGGCTTGCTGAGCAGGTGTGCAGTGATGCCGCCACCCCGGCTGCCAAGCAAGCTGTTAGATTCTACGCGGGAGAGGGGCTCCGGTGAGCTACATTCGCTCTCTGCGAAATCTGCAGCTCCTTCTACGTCATTCCCCCGCAGTCTATTCGCAAGCCACGCCCTGCGATCCTCCTGCACGACCTCTAGTATACCCATCTTCCTCACTTCCGCCTTGGTCACGCCGAATACCAAGCAAGCAAGATCGTTGGCAACCAGAATAGTCCAGGGCGCCTTCGCCTCGGTGGTGAAAATAGCCTGTGCCGCCGGCACCCACCTGGACGCATGACCATGTGGTGCAGTCTGCGGCACGGACGATGCAAAATTACCCCCGGCGGCTTTGAATGACTCTACCGTTGTTGGCGACAGGATCGGATCTACACCGGTCGACGCTGCATAGGGCTTTGAGATGGCGGTTACAAGTTTTTGTTCAATTTGGACATGGCGGGTATCCGTCAATGTTCGCTGCAGTAAGCTTGGTCTCCTCGAAATCGGCGGTGATGTCTGTGCAGTTTGGGCGGAAGCGCCACTCTCATTCGTAGGTGTCCGTGAGGATTCGGCAGAGTCAGAAGTTCCTCTAGAGGTGGACCCAGAGCGCTTGGGTTCCTGGCCAGGAAGGTCCGGCGGACAATTAGAAGACTCTTCCAGCGGCTCAGGGCTCGAGGTTCTCTGGATAAATCCTTTGTCAAATACATTAGTGCCTGAGACGTCGGGTGGGCCGGTGAGGGGGCCATATGCCAAGGTCGAGCCCGGGTTCGGCAGATTCCCCGCAGCCACGACCTGTGCTCTCGCTAGCAATTCCAGCATTGTTTGGGCTTCCTTATCCCCGGAAGAGCGTGCTTGTGCGCTGGCCATAGCAGGATCCGTCGAGTTGGCAGCAGCCCAGCCCATGTGATCTCTCATGAACTCTATCGACCGCTTGAGTACATTCTGGCGGCTGTGTATGAGCTCCTCCGACTGGTTGGCAAAGGAAAAGGAGTGCAAAGATTCCGAGGGAAAGCGAGATAAGTCCTCGGTAAAGGTGGGCGACGCGGGGCCAGGTGAAAGCGATATGGTACTGCCTTGTCGTTGAGGCGGAGGCATGAGAGTCATCGAGGCTGATCGAGGAAGGCGCGCAACCGAGGGGCTGCGTGAGGATGGGTTCGAAGGTATGGTAGGTTGGCGCATAGAGTGCTGCTGGCGGATTCGCCTAAGGCCAGAGAGGCCTAGGCCGTGGTCGTGATCCATGATTGGAGACCTATCGAAGAGAAAGCATGGTCAGCGGCGGTCAGCTACAGGCTAGACTAGGGGGGATTGGCGTGGCCATCGACAGCGACACCGCACAGCTGGTAGCGCTAAGCCGGGAAGAGCGGCTGGCATTAAGGCCCAGCTAATAATGTACACAGGCAAGGATTAAAAGGATGCAAAGAAATCTGGCCATGTAAAAGCATCTTTTAGATGGCTAAGACTTTAGGGCAACTACACGGTACGGATATGTGCATGTATAGTATAAGTGGCGACGCGATGGAGGACGAAGTCGGCGAGAAGTCAAGTCGTACCTCGTGAGGAGATCCAAGTCTGCTCCTGCGGAACCAGCGTCGAAGGAGAATCGGATGCGGGACCGGTCCGAGGTCTCCCCTATGACGGCCAGATTGCCAGTGCTACGGTTCTTGGGTATCTGCAGCCCTGGGCCAGGGCCTAGCTTGCGCCTGCCACGTTCTTCGTCCGCATCGTGAAATTCATTTGCGCCTGTTGTAGCGAACATGGTAGCACAGGAAAGCAGGACATGGTCAGCCAGTGCCTAAGTCTGCCTAGGGTAGGTTATCGGAATGGATGCGGGACCTGAGAGGATATCAAGGTGGCGCTGACCATTGAACTCTTCAAGAGTATAACCATTTGTATGCAAGGCCCGAGGCAGATGAATGGGAACGGGAATGGAATCGGAACTCACCATTGTCTCCACGATCCGCCGCCGGGGGCATACTTGAAGAGACACAGGCTCAATCGGGCTTTTTCTTTCCTTTTCTTTTCCTTACTGGTGTCTCGATTGATTGTTCTGAGGGTAGCTCAGAGATTCCAAAATACTGCACGGAAATCACCTAGAGGTGAAGAGATGGTTGCTCAAGCGGCAGGCGAAGAAGCGAATGGCTTTTCGCAGTTTGGCTTCGGAACGAGGTGTGTTTAGAAGGATTTGATGGTTTGACGTAGACGCCACCCACCTCAAGTTGATTGATTGATTGAATGCTGGAAAGTGGGGTGGTTTTGAGGCACTCAACCGCCTGAGCACAGCACAGCGCAAGGTCAAGTACCTACCTAGGTAGGGAATCGGAGTTGACCCAAGTGCCGTCGCTTACACCCTGATCGTTGTATTTTTATCGAAATTTCTTGTTTGATTGAGCTCTTGGTGATCCTGTGAGGTTTTCTTTCTTTCTTGTTACGTTCCTAGAGCACAGGTCTGATCTTGATCTCCAGCTGAGTCTCTCCGTCTTTGTTGTTTGCTACCTGGTGTAGGGTAGCCTCGACTCGAGTAGATGTTCCAAGCGGTGAAGTCTTGGGTGTACCATGCAAGCTTATCCTCGCGATCCTTTCTTTCAGACCCTAAGAGTTCCTATTTTTTTCTCTTGCAGCGAGCTCTCCCGATGAACTGCTCCTTCTAAATATCACCGGTGAGACGTGGCCGTCTTCTCACGTTAATGCTGAGAAATACTAGGACAGGATACTGTCGCAACTGTGACAGAAATAGAATACCGGCAGCAGACCAGCCAGGCCGCGCTTTTAGGGTTGCTGGTTTCAAAGGTGCGTTCTCGCTTAAGCAGCGAGATCGAGGTCGAAGCGGGTCCCAAATCGCGAAGTCAGGTAGTAGCCTCTAAGAAGGTCTCGTAAAACATTTACAAGAGTCAAGTGGGATTTCTGTAGTTTCTCATGACATATAATATTTGGATAGGGATGGATAGCTCAGCTTCAGGCTTGTCAAGTGGTTGGGATTTTGGGCGCCCCTTTTTCGATGAGCAGATTGAAAGAGGAAAAAAAGCAAATCCAATCCAGCCAGCACAAAAGGCTCGTTGAGTTCCATGGATGGTCCACACCGATGACGATCCACATTCATCCAAGCCTTATGGTTCTATTTTTTCTGCTACTGTAAACCTTTTCCGAATCGTCGCTAAACCAAAACCTCGGCGGACTTGTCAACAATGACGGCGTTATCCTCCGTGGTCTATTGTGACCCATTGCAACCTGTTGAATCTGAGGAAAAGACAACACGAAAGGCAATTGTGTGAGAAGAGTGGGGGAAAAAGAGAGAAACAGAAAACAAAGAGAGGAAGGAGGAAAAAAAAACGAATGGAAGAAGAAAAAAGCGCAAATGAACTACACCGTACAGTGACGGAATATGGCGCAGACCTACCAATTAGTAAGTTCCAAGAGGCAAAATCAAGAAGAAAAAAACGTCTGAATATGTTGATGTAGCAAGGCAGCCATCGAATCTGCTTTTTGATGGCAAATTCTGCCCTACGAGTTCAATTTAACCTGTTCCGAGGAGATAGACGGCATGGTCCTGCTGGAGCTGGATGCAACTTCTAATCCGTACGGAGTACATACATACAATAAATACAGTACAGTTGACAATACACCAGTGTTCTCAAGAGGTTCCATTCCAGTTGATCTTGAGCACGCTAGTCAACAGTTTACCACAGTATTTACTGGAACCGGATTCACGTGGATGAACTGGTCTGGACCCTCTTGCCAAAAAGGGTCACCAGTCGCAATCATCAGGACAAGGTCTCAAGTCGGCTAACTCGAACAATTATATTGTGTGCAGCAATCGTGGAGGGGCTGCTGTCCATTGTCATCTGCTGTCCCATCTGCAGTCAAACCCTCGGATCCGAACGAAAGCCCTGCCCGGTCATCTCTCCTCCACTGGCTGCGACTGGTGCGGAGAGTTTCTTTCGTTCTCGAAGCGACTGGACGTGGAGACACAACACAGTCCAACCATGCGCCAACTATACCAAGAGCAACAAAACAAGCCCCCGTTCCCACTATCTCTGGTACCCGCTCTTTTGCCCATGCATCTTGTGCAGGTGTGGGTGGGAAATTGAAAATTTAAGGGTCCAACACACCAATCCAAATCAGTGTGATGCAGATAAAATGGCCTGGACTTTGTGTCTGTAATCATTCGACCGGAGTAGTAGACCATATCCGATCTGGAAATACCTACTTCGCCGCTCACAGCTCGTCTGTTGAACCGACACAGTATAGCCCCAGAAGCATGAGCGCTTTCTTTCTTTCTTTTTTTTTTTTTTTTTTTTTTTTTTTTTTTTTTTTTCTCTCTCTCTTCGACTCAACTCACCCACCTCCTCTCAACCAGTTCGAGTCGCTTACGAAGAGCTAGGTTTGTCAAAGCTACGACGTGGCTTGGACAGCCAAGTATTATCTTCGCATTCCGGTAAGCCACTTTGCCACCTATTCTTCTAGCGTAGAGCGGATTTCACCCTCGCTCACGTACAGTACATGGGTTGCCAAACAGCGTTGGCGGTGTGGGCTCGACTATTCCTTCAGCTTGGGGTGGGTGGGTGCTGTTTTCTACAGCCGAATGACCAAGAAGTGGGAGGATCAGTTGTGCCTGAATGGATTCTAATAGCACGTGCTCCCGCCATTCAACATCCAAGTTGCATGCAACAATGTTCCACCTGTGAGCTATATATTGCCTTGATAAGGTATGTAAGCATGATTATTACTTACTTTGTCAGTCCGCATGGCTTCATCTGTTACATACAGTACGGAGTACCTATGCTTCAGCCCAGAACAACATGTACCAGGCCCAAACGTCTAGATACTTGACCGTGACCGACCGTGCATGGCCGAAAGTCGCATGCAATGCAGTAGACTGCAAGTACTTGACACCTAATCTCTTTATTATTTAGTCTGGTTCTACCACGTATCAAAAGTAACCTGGATGTAGGTTGCCCAAGTTACTGCAATTAGTACAAAGGTCATAGAACCGGGGTCTACGCCGGCCAGGCTCAACCTTTCACCGTTCGTCCCAGTTATCATACCCTGGTATTCTCCATGCCTTTTGGTACCTCCATACACAAATCAAAAATCACATGGCTGGCTTCCGTCCGTTGTCTTGTTGTTGCCAATCTTTTCTTGTCTTTTCTTTTCTTTTTTTTTTCTTCTTTCTGCTTAGCCAAAAACCCTCACAAATGAATGTGGACCATTGCATCTTTTGTTACAGATTTCATCCTTTTTTGACTCGAAATCTAGGTACAGGTTTGTTCAACCAATGTCCAATCAATTAATAATACCTACGTGCTTGTCTACCTACCTACCCACCTACAAGTAGTTCTTCAATACATAACCGCTCGTGCGGGCTTTGTTTGGTTCCGGTTCCTTGACTCTACTTTTTGCAGTAGTTCTACAGTCTCATGTACTGTATACATGCTCGGCTCCCTGGAATTCGCACCTACCCACTCTGGCAACCCTGCTCAATACCAAGTACGTTGGAGTATCTACCCCACCTTGGCAAGACCCCTGGCTCGGTAGTAGGGCCGGCGGGTGGCCCAGAGCACCCAGTTGTAGCCCACTTGTTTGCTACGCTGCGTCGATCCCCCTCACGGTCCTTTTTGTACTGGTTGTACCCGATCTATCACAAGACGACACGGCCCATTCATACCTGCATGGGCTCACTCGGGCGGCCAGCCTACCTGGTACTTGCCTAGTCGACCGACACTTTTTCTTATCAGCAAGCGTATTGCTCTTCAAGTATGGAGGGGTCCCGCCGCTGAAGATCCGGTTTTGTTGATTGAATCCGACGGTTTGTTTTGCCTAACAACGGTTGGCAAGTCATGTTGCATCTTGTCTACCAGGCCGTGGTTACTTGCTTGTGTTTTGTCACCATTTTCCCCCCATTGGATCTCACTACTCGTAACATTGAGTCCGACTTGAGTTGGTCGCCATAAAGGTTTTCCGCGTGTCTTTCTTGTCGGCGCTTGGCATCCTTGCTTCTTTGTCTTCTCTTTTTTCCCCCACTCTCTCTCTCTCTCTCTCTCTCTCTTTCATAAATCATGTCAGCAACCGAAATCCCACGTACCACAGGCCCTGGCAGGCTGATAGCAGCTCACGAGCGAAGAGCAGCAAGCAGTGACGACTCATCCAGCTCGCAATCCAGAACCATGACTATTCCTGTGCAATCCGAATCCTCACACATCGAGGGTGAGCTACGAGACGTTATAGACGACACCCCAAAGAAGCCTAAAACCCGTCATTCGATCTTCCGCGGCATCTCACGTATCGCTTCTTCCCCTACTATTGGCCTCACTCTGGGCCACTCCCGGACCGCATCTGTCCCTTATAGCAGCGGATCAAGCCTCTCTTCTGTCAGCCTATCGACCGTGTCCAGCTCTTCTCCTTTCACCCCAACCTCGACCTCGTCTTATTTTCCATCTACGGATTCTCCTCTCGAACGCGACGGGGTCGGCTCGTCTAGCGGATCAGGGACATCGTCTCCTAGCTGCTCACTTGGAAAATGGTCGCCGGAGGAGATTCGTGTCCGTCAGTTGAACGTGGAAAGTCTCGCTCACAATGGCAGCAACCTTGCGAAGTCTTCCATACCAGCTAAGCTAGTCTCTACCAGGAAGATCGGCCAAAGACGCAAGGAATCTTGGGCGAGTATGCCCTTGGAAATCAAAATACACATCTTGTCACATTTGAATGCACGAGAGCTGGTTCTGCTGGCGCGGGTCAGCAAAGAGCTCCGTGAATTATGTTTCGATGGTCAGCTGTGGACTACGTTTGATGCCTCGAGCTTCTACAAGAGAATACCGTCCCACGTCTTGACAAACACCTTGGTGCGGGCGGGTTCCTTTGTCCAACACCTGAACTTAAGAGGCTGCATACAGCTTTCGGGCTCGACTCCTTTCGACCAAGTTCCGAAATTATGCACGAATCTCCACAGCTTAACCTTGGAGGGTTGCTTTATCAAGCGCAACATACTACACAGCTTGCTCGAGAGCAATGTGAAGCTGCGTCGGATCAATCTCACGGGCCTCAAGTCTGTCTGCAACTCCACTTGCAGGATAATTGCCGAAACGTGCCCGCGCCTGGAGGTGTTCAACGTGTCCTTCTGCACCGACCTGGACGCTCGTGGTATCAAATCAGTTCTCGACCGCTGCCCGCTGCTGACGGACGTTCGCGCTGCCGAGGTCAGGGGTTTCGAGAGACATGATGTGGCAGCTGCCATATTTCGTGCCACAAACCTCACAAGACTTACACTCAACGGATGCCGAGAAATTGACGATGCATCGTTCAAGATTATGTTGCTGGGAACGGACCCAAAGTTTGACCTGTTAACAGATCTTCCTATGGTTGCGCCGAGGAAGTGGCGCCACCTGGGATTGAGTTATTGCGATGGTATCACCAATGAGGGATTCGGAGCCATGGGCCACCTCGTCCCCGACCTGGAGAGCTTAGAACTTAGCAGATGCGGCTCTTTGTCAGATGCGGGTCTGGGTCCTGTGCTGGCTACGACTCCTAGGCTCACTCGTCTAGACCTCGAGGACTGCGCGCTTCTGACAAACACAACCTTGTCAACTCATTTAGCTAAAGCACCGTGTGCCCCGTCGCTCAAGCACCTTACAGTCAGCCACTGCGAGAATTTGGGCGATGCGGGCTTGATGCCGGTGGTTCGCGCCTGCAAGAGCTTGCAGGTCCTGGAGATGGACAACACTAGAGCGAGTGATCTGGTAATTTGCGAACTCTCAGCAATGATAAGAGCCCGGTCGAAGCATACTACGCAACTACCCCAGATATCTCTGAGAGTGGTCGCTTACGACTGCTCCAACATTACTTGGATGGGTATCAGGGAGGTCCTTTCGCGGAATTGCGAGGCTGCCCCGCGAGCCCGGAAACAAATAAGCCAGAATGCATGGCGGGCTGAAGCAGAGCGTGTCTATGCACTGATAGAAGAGGTATCCAGCAGAGCTGGCCCTCAGGGAAGTGGGCAAGGAAATGTTGCCAGCGAAACGAACAATACCAGCGCAGCCAAACGTCAACCAAGGAGAACAGGCGGCAGTCCCTCTGAGTTGTCAAAACAGCCCTCGGACCAGCAGACTTATCCGAGCGACATCATCGGCATAAAGTGCTACTACGCATGGCAGCAGACGGTGGACGAGCACACCAAACGCGTGCTGGCGGGCGAGCTGACCCGTGCCGCACGCCTTGAGCGCAGCTGGGCAGCATGGATGCAGGCCGACGAGGAACAGGAGGCCGGTGGCGGC
This sequence comes from Pyricularia pennisetigena, assembly GCF_004337985.1. Lineage (NCBI taxonomy): Eukaryota > Fungi > Ascomycota > Sordariomycetes > Magnaporthales > Pyriculariaceae > Pyricularia > Pyricularia pennisetigena. Next base: position 6,796,865 of record NC_043742.1, read on the forward strand.
ATCAGGCTCACGAGGCGACGGCGGACAAGAGCGCGAGAGGCGCAGATGGTCCATGCCGATGAGGAGGTTGGCGGGAACGGCGCAGGAGCCAGGAGAAGGGCGCGGACTGCAAGCTCATGCGTTGTCATGTGAGCAGAAACGTGCATATTACATTGGAGCTTTGATCGCTGCTTTTTTAGTGTCGAAACTTGACCTTATAGAGTTGAATGCTGGCTAGCACCATTACATTCATGATGCGGACTTTCGCTCTCTTTTTTTTCCATTCTGCTTGCTGGCTTTTCCCCTTTAGTCTATTGTTAAATCTCTTGTTCGAATCATGTAGCGTTTCTGGGGAGTTTTGGCGTGGGACTTCCTCGGGTGGGATATAGGGGTTATTGTGATCAGGGCGTTTGGAACGTTCTTTAGACGGCGCAACGGCGCTGTTAGGAATATTGGTATTTGTTTACTCATTTGGTCTTTGCGCGGCACAAGAAATTCTCTTGATGGTCTGACAGTATACGAATGTCTTGTTGGTGTCATAGTCGATAAGCTACCATTCATTTATGGACGCGCAATGTAAATACGTTACCGGTTCTTATCAAGACAATAATACCGGTAAAATGAATACACTGCATAGCTCCCCTTATTACATGTGGTAACACGAGCAGTCGAGAAAATATTGTCATCTTCGAATATTAGTCTGCACCAGCGTTAACTGCAATATAGGTCCGGGTGAAAACAGCTCAAAAGACAAAGAGTAAGAGTTAAGAAACGCATCCCTTTTTTGGTGAACCCTTTGCGAACCCTCAAACACCACACAAGACAGACAAGCCCAACTGACTGCCAGTAAGACACCTGTTGTTTATCCAACAGGGACAGTGGGCTCGTCATGATTTCTTTTTTTGGTCTTTTTTCATGTTTTTACTTTTTTCCGTCTCTTGTTCGTACAAAATTCTACAGCAGCTTTTTCAGCTCTGCAATGACGGCCTCACCCATCTCCTTGGTGCCGGCGTTACCGCCAAGATCCTTGGTCCTGACACCGCCGTCGATGGCGGCCTTGACGGCGGCCTCGACCGCGTCAGCCTCGGCGGGCATGCGCAGCGAGTAGCGAAGCATCATGGCCACCGAAAGGATCGTGCCCACGGGGTTGACGATGCCCTTGCCTGAAATGTCGGGGGCGGAGCCTGAAGATAGGAACTATTGTCAGACTATACCGGAAACAATGCAACAGAAAGTTGAACTTTGGCAAAAACAAAATCAACCAGGTCGACCATCTCAAACCTACCGTGAATGGGCTCGTAAATTCCGTTGCACCGGCTCTGGCCGTCCGGGATGGTACCCAGGCTGGCACTAGGCAGCAGGCCCAAGCTACCGGGAATTACGCTAGCCTCGTCGCTGATGATGTCGCCAAACAGGTTGCTGGTGATGACGACGCCGTTGAGCGCCCTGGGGTTCTTGACCATAAGCATGGCGGCCGAGTCAATGAGGTGGTGGCCCAACTCGAGCTGGGGGAACTCCTTGGCAAAGATCTCGTCAACCACCTTCCTCCACAGCCGGCTCGTAGCCAGGACGTTGGCCTTGTCCAGACTCCAGACCTTAGCGGGCGGGTTGCGGGCGAGGGCCAGCTGGGCGCCCAGGCGGGCTATCCTCTCGATCTCGTGGCGCGAGTAGGGCTCCGTGTCGAGCGCATACCCAGAGCCGTCGTCCTCGGTGCGGTCGCCAAAGTAGATGCCTCCGGTGAGCTCACGGACGACGACAAAGTCGGTGCCGCGACAGACATCAGCCTTGAGCGGCGAAAAGTCCACCAGCGAGTCCGAGGCGAACGAGCACGGGCGGAGGTTGCCAAATGTGCCGAGCTCCTTTCGGAGCTTGAGGAGACCTTGTTCCGGCCTCACTGGTGACGAGGGGCCCCATTCCGGTCCGCCGATGGCGCCGAGGAGGATGGCGTCGGCGGACTTTGCGGCAGCGAGGGCCTCGTCGGTTAGGGGGCTACCATGAGTGTTGATTGAGGCCTGAGGTTAATTTGTCCGGTTTTAGCAAGGGGTTCCTTTCGCTATTCAGGGAGAATTAAATGGGGCTCTTTCAGAATTTTGAATCTGGCACGCTGCCGCAACGCCGCAAAGCCTTGGTGTGCCTTTCGCCAAGCAAAGTCGTGGCCTTGCCCAGAAACCAAAAAGGCGCGTGCGTACAGGGAAGCATCGGGGTGGTCAAGCAAAAAGTCAAACTTACACCACCTAGCAGATGATCCTGCAAGTTGAACTTGACACCCGTCTTGCTCTTTTCCTCAACAGTCCTGAGAACCTGTAGGGGCAAAGAAAACCGTGCAGTTAGCAAGCAACTCGTTATTCAACCAGCCATCCGCCTTTGCCACCAGCTACAGGCTAGCTTATGGAATGAGATGGTTTTCACCTTGACAGCCTCGGCGACGACCTGTAACGGCGATCCATTGTAAGCAGTTAGTTGGCTTGAACGTCATACACACAGACGAAGCAGACGAAGTCGGGAAGATTGCAGGTGCAACCGGAAGTTTACTGTCCGTTCAAAATGGCCAGGAAAACGCACCTCAGGGCCGGCGTGGTCACCGGCAAATACGACAATGTTGAACGACGACATGGCGGGGAGCTTTGTGAAGGGAAGACAAGATAAACAGATGAAAATGAGAAATGATTTTCAATCCCTCGTTCGTCGAAACGTCTGTCCGGCAGGCAGTCTTTCTCGAGGAGTGTTGTAGACAATAATAATGAGAAAAGAGGTATCCGGGGATCCGAGGGGCAAAGTCTCGATTGGCAATTTAAATGAGTTGCAGAATTGGGCCCCGAAGCTCATTCAAACCAAGAAGCTCGACCTTGTTCGTGTAAGTTGCTGCCGTCGAAAGCAAAGCTCCCTCCGATCAACCTCCGCGCCCACTAAATGGTGGAGGAAGACATGGGACCAGTCGAAACCCCGCCGTCCGACACCGGCTCCCTCCCTGAGCTCAGCTAATCGATAACGCCGTCGTGGGTACAAGTCCGAGTTTGCTGTTGGTGGTTGGTGGGTGCCGTTGCAGCTGGCTATTTTTATTTGGGAAACGTAGCACATGGCGTTTGAGTATCCTGGATCTTGGGTCCCCTTGGAGTCTACCAAGATTAGAAGGCATATCATTTCATACAGGTGATAGCACCTGCAGCTCACATTGACTGCTCATGAAATCCTAGTGCCCTTTGGCAACTATATATAGACACGTTATGTTATGCTGTGCTATGCATTGCTGCCCATTCATACAGACAGTCCAAAATTCCCACAGTCGACTCATGCAACGTATATATTTGGGTATCGCCATCCCCTTGGCCATCCTTCATGTTTATCATTTGTATGTCATCCCATGGTCGCTGTGTATATGCCCGCATTGTGCCCCTCAAAACTACAAAACAACCGGCAGCAAAATCAAGAAATGCAAGAGTCCAAGTTCATGAGGACGACCTCGTTGAAATTATCATCAAAAGAGGAGTCCCACGAGCATCTCGGAAACCTATTGGGCCACAACAACCCAACCAGACAAAGAGGCGTGTGTCTCATGAACTAAGAACCACAAGGCCGGCTCCGTACTGCGATCCCCTCCCTCACCGAAACTTGGCAAAGGACTTGTGCGCCAGAGGTGAAGATGCTCCCAGAGCCACATTCCTTCGATTCCTCGGAGTCTCGGCACAGAATGAGCAGATGTACACGGACGGCATGTTGCGCTTGCTCACGTTGATGCACTTTCCGTGAAGCCACATCTCGCACGATTGACTACGGGGGCAACAAAAGTTAGCATAAAAAGCACGTCGCCTCGCCCTCTGACCAGCGCAGATTTGTCTTCCCCACAAGCTTACCATTGCACCATAAGCCCGTCGACTGTTTGCTCGCCCCCAGGGCTACCGGCGCAAACGCATCGAACACGGTTTCGCGACGATGGCGTCGGCAGGCTCATCTCTGTCATTGTCGCTGGGGATAGCAAGGCAGGGTGTGAATGATGTCCGCTGAAACTGCGAGTGGCCGAGATTTTCAGCTTCTTTGGGCTGCCGTGATTCGCTGTTTGTCGCTGCCTCAGTCTCCTGAGTTCACTCTCGGCACCACCAGCGCCGTCATTTATCACTGTCTCGGCATCGCTTTCTTCGTCATGCTGGAGAGATATTTCGTGAGGTAGTAGCCGCCCACCAGTCTCCTGCCACCTTGGCCTAGAACCGGAAACTTCCAAAGAGTCCGGGAGGGCATATGATCGAGGCCTTCTACATTTGGCCGGGATCACTATCTCCTCATCATCGGTCGAAGACGCATAGTCGTCATACTCCTCCTCAGCCGAGCGCCCCGAGCGTGCCGAGCGCGTCCGTCTGCTTGGAAATACCTCCTCCACGCTAGCATGTCCGTCCGCGTTTACGGTGATCCTGGCGAGGGTCGGCCTGAACGCGAGCTGCGGCTGGGGGGATGCCTCAGGGATGGAGTTCAAACTCGACAAACGGGAGTGGTGGTGGTCTTTGAATGGTGAAGACCGGCCTGAAGATCGCATGCTACCGGTTGACGAAGGTCGACTGAGAGGCCGCTGCGGCGGCTGCTGCGGTTGAAGGTGGGGAGGAGGTTGCAAGGGCCTTTGCGTGGCTGGTGCAAGAACGGGCATTTTGTTGGTTCCCGAAGCTCTACCTGTCCGTTTCTGGCTTCTGTGTTCGCTGAAGCTCCTAGACACGGCAGGGCGAGCCACACTGGTTTTTGCGGGTGGATTTACTGTGTTTGCTCTGCTGCTTACCGGCCTAGAGGGCGCCAGCTCGCGCATAGACGCTTTGGATATGCCAAAATCTTGGATCTGAGAGGAGGACCGGACCACACCCGATGAAGCCGAGCTCAGAGAGACGTGTGTCTGTGGCTGCACCCTGTGGGACGGACCGTCCATGTTGACTGATGAGGGTCTACTGAGAAGCAAACCAGGATTCACGCCGTCACTCGTGTGGGATACACTAAATGGGTCATCAAAGGATCCTTGGTAAAGTTCTGTGCTGTCCAAGCCCAAAGAGACCTGATCGAGCGAAGCGGATACTGCAGTGAACGATATGTCGCCGCTTGATGTGGTTGTCTTGGGTGCAAGTGGACGTTCACGTTTCGTGGGGCGTCGCTGCTTGTTCTGCGAACGCGAAGTGCTCCGTTGCTGCTGAGGTTGGGGCTGTGGTTGTGTATGTTGCACATCTGCCTGGGTTTGTCCAAGCTGTCCATCTTGAGCCTGTGTGCTGGCATCCTGGAACATCTGGGCCGTCGCGTCCCAACCTGATGGGTCCATGGAAATATGCTGCGTTGGGCTCAAGGTGTGATGACCCTGCAGCATACCCGAGCCAGCGGCGCCAAAGTCGATATCCAGGCCCAGGCCTGAAAAGCCGCCGTTGTTATTCCACATGTTTGGGTCAGGAAAGAGAGACGCCGACGCCGGTGCTGACAAGGGATAGGCAAACATGTCACCGGGCGAGGTCACGAACACAGGCATATCGTTTGGATCCGGGGCGCCTGTCCCAGAAAAATCATGGAATCCTTGAGCATCCTGCATGGTCTCGTGTTCGGTATTGATGTTGGGGACGGGCTTTCGCCGAGATGTCCTTTTGTGGGTCGAAGATGGCGGTGTTATTGTTTGCCCTTGGTCAGCGGGTCCGGCGTCTCGCCGCCGGACCTTTCTCGCTCTTTTAGGCGGTGGCTCTTCGGGTCGAGGTACCGAGTCTTCCCCGTTAGGATGTGACAATGGGAGACGATTCGAAGGGTCGGACAGTGGTTTGAGTGCGGCCGGGTCAGACAAAGACGTTTCAAAGCCACTTGCTAAACGAGTTCTCTTGCGGCTATTCACAGCGTCTTGTCCAGTGATTTGGTTAAAAGGATCCCTGCCGCCAAAGCCACCCCAATCAAGGTCTCGTGGCGATGAATCTCCTCCAATATGCTTAAATTTTGCGCCGAGAGGAGAAACGCCTTCTTCCAGGCGAGGCACACCGTACGCCTCGCTGTTCTGCTGATCGTCTAAAGTTTCGAATACAGGGCTCGGTAAGAGTGCCGTCGAGGGTGTACCGTGAGAGAAAGTTGCAGAAGGTGATAAGGCCCGCCGGTTACCAAAGCTGTTTTGATGGCAACGAAAAAGGTAAGCCTCTTACATCTCCAAGTAACGTAGGTAGAAAAAGTACCAGCAGAAAGATGGCTAAACTTGAGGTGTATCTGAGAGAATAGATACTGGTGCCTCTGGGATATGGGCCCTGCCTAGCTGAGATCTTTGATACAGGAGATACAAAAGTCTTGGATAGCAAGCACCCAGAGTTGCCGACACGATAGCACAGGGCAAGAAACAAGACAGAAACCAAAAGTTAGCATACCTGGTATCCAATCGCTCTCCAGTCATATCAGTTCAGATCCAGAGATTCTTGGCGCAGTCCCGGTTATGGCCACGCATGCGAACGACCTCAGAAAAGGTACATTCCAGCCCCGAACATTAATCGCTCTTGGTTGAGGTTCACGTGGGATGTGGACTGCGCTCAGTTGCGAAGGTAAGGTGCTGCTAGACCAGGCTGCTTTTCAATATTACCCGCGGCAGAGCGAAGAGAGACGGAGGAGAGCACAAACGAAGTCCTGGGTGACTTCTTGGTAGAGTGGGTGTGTTGCTGTGTCGTTGCAACAATGCATACGCGGGGGTTGCCGAGAAATCCTTAAAGCAGAAGCAACCCCTGCAAAATGAGCCTAAAAAATGACGGGTACTCGTTCGGGGGAGGAATTCTAAATCTCGGGATCGAATCCAAGCTCGGTTGTCATTTGGGTCATTACTGAAATGGTTCGTAAAAATAGGGCGTATCTGATCGTAAGCTAGCGTGGTTTGCTTTGCCTTTTTGGTTTGCTTTGGTGGTAGCGTCTCTTGCAAAGAGAAAAATAAGACTTTGGCCAAGTGGGAATTGGAATTGGGAAATTGTGGCAGGCCGTTTATTTCATTACAGATTTGTTTCTGTGCACAAAACCCAACCCTTTCACTTTGTTAGCGAGTCAATTCCCGCGCGGTTGTTGCTTTTGTACGACAAAACCTGAGTGCCCTCCGAAGACATTGAAAAGAGGGAAGGGAGGAGAAAAAAAAGTCTGAAGCCCATTTAGGGGTCCACAATCTTTGTGGTTGCCAGAGCAAACAAGCGGGCAAAACGGACTGTACTGTAGCGTTGGTGGGCTACGTGCGGGTAAAGGCACCACTTTGATTGGGATGTAGGGTAAGGGAGAAGAAAAGTAACGATTTCCCATATGATGGTTGACAGGTACATACCCTGTAAATTTTTGTACCCGGTATGTTGAGAAATCAAATGGCCGAGATAGACAGACAGTGTCGCCGGCTACAAACTCGCAGGGAAGGGGAAGCAAGAAAACAAGAGTCAGGAATGCAGCAAGCACACACAGTAAAAAACGCAAAAGTAACTAAACCAGATGGCAGTCTTCTGTCTGACGGGAGACGGGATGAAAAAAAAAAAAAAAAAAAAATAATGATAATAATAGGGAGGCTCCCGAGGGGATGCGCCGGGGCGGAAAGTTCGCTAAGACCAGGGAGGCAAAGAGATATAACCGCTCACTTTTGCTCGCTCGCTCCTCAGGTTGCTACGCTACACACAGGACGCTACAGCACGTCCTGCGAAAAGCGTACAGGGGCCCCTCGCACCCAAGTAATCCGCAGTCGACTTTGTAGTGGATCGGGTATTGGGTGCACAAGCACGGCAAGGCAAGCGGGGACCGACCGCACTTTTCCGACTCCGCGCCCAAAGGAAAAGGTTGACGTTGGGAAATGGGTGGCTTATTGGTTGGCTGTGAGAAAATCCAAAAGGAACGCATTAAATGTTGCCAGCCCGGAGATTCCGGGGGAATTTACAGTACTCGAATCTAATAATTGGAGACATACAAACACACAAAAGACACGGCGTATGGTTTGTGATGATGGGTGCAAGCGCCGATGGAACGGGCCCTGGTAGGCCAATGACGGACGAATCGCAGTGCCGCTGTTGTGTTGCCGCAACCTCGAGCCTGGACAAGCTGAGTCGGCCTGGTGGAGATAGTGACAGAGCTCCCCTGAGCTGCAACCAGGTAAGGACGTAAGGAGGGTACTGGAGTAATGACCAGCCTGTCCTGAATCCTCTACATAGTATTCATTGGGTCCCGCTAACCTACAGATACCAAGGATAGAAACTAATGATCGATGACGGAATCATTGAGTAAACCCTTGTAAACTTGAACAACCAAGAGGGAGAGATCCTAAGGTAGCGCCTCGGGAATTAAAAGACATTCCGGAGCAACGCAGTAGACAAAGGATTTACGAATAGACGCAACAAAACGATGACCAAGGCGCAAAGTGGGGGACGATGCATGCGGTCAGCTAAAAGCGTTGCACTAATTTTGAAGAGGTAGGCGACTCTTTACTGCAGTAATTGCCACCACTAGACAAGACTGGACATGTAGGCAATAGCAAAGCTGCGCAGTGAGCATTCCATTCCAGGTTCGCCAACACGATGCTTGCTGTATCACATCTGGTATTGGCAGCCGCCGTGTTTGTGACCTCTACCCCTTGCTGTCTTTTCTCTCTCTCTCTTTCTCTCTTTTTGCGGCTCCGAGAAAAGGCCACTTGCGAAACGAAAGAAAAAAAAAAAAAAAAAAAAAAAAAAAAAGAAAAAAAAAAAAGCATCCGAGCGTCAAGCGCCCGCGTTTGGGTGGTGACGGCACTTGACAATGGCGTGTCGGCAGATGTGCTCCTCACGTTGTTCTTCTCAATGCACAGAACTCAGGCGTAAACCCCCCTCCAACTGGTTTGTATGCGATCGTGACATGAATCACCACTGGCCCTATAGCCAAGGCAAGGGGTCGTTGTTGAATAGTGGCGGACAGCGAAGCTAGAGCTACCGCGAAAGCTGAGTAAGGTGCTGTACTGTACCAACCAAGGTCCACTGGTTGGCAAGAGGCAGCCTGCCCTAAGTGGAGACTGTAATGAACGGCAAGCTGCAGGTGTGAGTCAATTGCTTGATGCTGCCACGCAAACTATCAAAGAGCAGCCGACCCCGAAGGAAGACACTGCTCAGCCAGCATCCCTGCGTCTGCATCTAACGGACATCTGCATGCTGAACAGTGTTTGGTTGGTTCGACTTGCATGAGGCACAGGATGCGAGATGGGCTTTGGTTCTAGGCATGCAAGGTACTCACGCTAACTTGATCCCAAGTTTTCAGTGGACAAGATGATCCGCACCGGCAGCACCAACAGTCGATGGAGGCAGGTGGTTGGCGTTGGGCTTTTCAATCATTGCAAGTCGGGGTATGATAGCTCGGCACCAAGCAGCCTTTGCATTGTGTGCACAGGCAAAAAAAGTACCGGAGGGGATTGTTCTATGGGACTTGCCTGGTCTTGCGAAGAAAAAGAAAGAAAAAAAAAAAGAGAGAGAGAGGGAGAGAGAGAAGAAGAAAAATTATGCCCGACGCTTGATATAATTTCGATGGCTGGCATCCAGTATTCGAGTAAAGTAAATCGGCATCGATTGACTGACTTACTCCCTAGAGGCCCAGGGGACCATCTTCCCTGAGAGCCCTTCAGAGACTTTACCAGCCTCTCTCCAAGCCGTCCCATGATCAATCATCAGCCCTACCTAACCCAGCATTTTAATCTGCGCAGGGGTAACGTGCGCGCCATGGGTTCATACTATATTGCCTATTCAGTAACAACCCCGTTGCTCGAAACGCTATTTATTACCTGCCCACATTGGGTGCTTTCGGTAAAGCACTTGGCAGCTAGCGTGCAAAGTTTTGTACTATACAGGCAACAACTTCATCTCTAGCTCAACTTGGCTAGATGTTGACTTTTGACCTAAGCCTACCTTGGTCCATCTCAACTTTGAACAGAACGCTCGGTAATCTATCTATGGTATTCGCCATCATAAAGTGGTTGCATTAGCACCCAGCCGTCGTCGTCGACCGTGCGGGATTTTGGAGAAGAGCAAGTGCAATCATGATAACACACCAAGAGTGAAACATATGAGAAGGAAAAAGAAACAATTAAATTTAAAAGGGCCGAACATCGTATGGATCGCAACTGTAAAGATTATATCGATCCTGATTTCGTCTTCTTTTTTTTCTCCTCTCTGACAAGCCAACTTACACTATACAGAAAGACACCGAGTAGATGTGTGCAAGGTTTTCGACTCGTCGAAGTTTGACAGTTTGTTCGAAGGCATGCCAACAAGCTTGAAACGACTGGTCGAGAGATAATCTATCTGACCTCGCTTTTTAAGTGCTTGCATGAGCGCCACGCCTTGGCTTCGCGCCGGTGAGATTTCGCCCTGTTGACAGTCGAACATACCTCGACCTGATCACTTGATTGGTTGGTTGGTTTTACAACAATACGATGAGCAGTGATTGTTTTCTTGGGTAAGGGGGGCCTTCGCAAGACTAATAAAGTTAATCCTAATTCTTTTTATCTCTTACAAAGGGCGGGGGGAGAAGCTTCGTGGAACGTGGATCGTGGATCAATAAACAATAAGAGAAACCAAGGAAAAGAGTTGTTAACATTTGCCATTATCGGAAACGCATGCATGATTATACCATATCACAGCAGCAAATCATTATCACTCACTGAGCTTCCCTCCCCGCCCCCCGCGAAACAGC
>NC_043742.1:6807540-6910198 GCF_004337985.1 Pyricularia pennisetigena
TTTTTTTTTTTTTTCTTTGTTCCTTTTTTTTGTCTCCTCTCATCCTTCCCTTACCTCTTCCCGCCGTCACGTACCCATGCCTCAACCCAGCACCAGGATAGCTTCCCCCAACCCCGGCCCTGTTTCATTGCGTGCCAAGGACAACAGCCACCACGCCGCGAGCCCGCCTCGGCAAATTCCTATTTCAGAAAGCCCTTCTTTTTTTTCAAAAATGTCTTATTTGGGGGGTGGTGATTAGAACCAAATGTGTACTTTTCACAGGCGAAAGAATATGCCCGTTTGTAGATCGTAGTAGATCGGGTAGGATTGACGAATAGGGAGGGTCTCACGTTTTGGTTCCTCGTTTGGTTTTGAATCACCCTCGCTAGAGTCCACAGAAAGGTATCATGATGACTTTATTTTTGGTCGTAAAACACTTATACATACAGCAACTGTAGGCAGGCTGATCCGGAAACCCGGTTAACTTTGGCTGGGTGATGAGCGTCTTGCAGCGATCATCTGCTGCTTGCCGAGATTCGGGGGAACCATGGGTGAAGAGCCACGCCCCCCTGGCGCCATTGTCCCTGTACGCCGTGTTGCTCCGCCAACACGGACGCCAACATGGACCCCGATTACTCGAAACTTCGCCGTCAGGCACAGAAGCTCCATTGGTGATTCCTTCTCGCCTCCGCGTGCTTCAGGGTTGACTTGCCAAACGGGGTGTGTTCGGCAGTAAGGCTGTTGTCCAGAGGCGCCTCTCTCCGCCATCCCATCTTCAATATGGAGCAATATGTTACGCGTTTTGGATCTTGACGTGACCGTAACAGGCATGTCAGTCACATCCTGGGTGGCCCCAATATTCGGGTCGCAAAACGCAACCAATGGTTAAAAAAAGATGTAGAAGCAGAAAGCGAAACCAAGGATGGCATTTTTGTTTACTCACCTGGCAAAGCAACCCAACATGTCGTGATGACTCTCCAGTGCTCTCACCTCGATATCCATATCTTCCCAGAATATGATGAAAAAATTCATTCTAGAAGGTCCCAGTCACAAGTTACAATGGCAGTGCAGGTATGGAGATGGGAAAAGAACAAATAGTTGAGACTTCAATGTCGCTCTCCTGGTATTTCTACTCTGTAAACGCAAACAAGAAAAGACAAATCCCAAAGACCTTATCCTTCTATAGTGGTATTTCGCCATTCACGGGTGTAAACAAACAACAAATCCCTCCCGCCTACCCCCAATGTAAATCAACAAGAATCGCTACCTGGGTGTAACCAAAAACAAAAACGTATTTTTTAAGACGACCAAGGGAGGGCAAAATGAATAGTCGTAATTGCATAAACAGTAAGGAAAGGCAAGGGAAAAAAAAACAGGAAGAAAAGAAAACGAAAAAAACAAAAACAAAAAATGCAGTTGAAATAGGGGGATAGCGCGGTGAGGAATAAAGAATCAAAAGTTTGGATATTTTCAAATTGGAAATTAGGTTAAAATGCTTTTTTAGTTGGGGAATAATACAAGCCAAAATCAAAAGCTCAAGATGCTGATCAGATCATGTTGGGCATTCCATCCAGGCCAGGATTAACGCTCGTTGGCGGCCTCTGATGCGGCATGTGCCCATACTGAACGTTCATCTGCGGGTGCGGAAGCGGCGGGGCGTGGGTTGGATGCAGGTGATGCGACCTGGCGGGAGTTGGAGGCTGCATCATCTGTTGCTGTTGCGGATGCATGGGCGATGACATTTGCCCTTGCATGTGGTGGGGGTGATGCTGGGGGGTCTGGACTTGCATCGAATGCTGATGAGGCGGCAGCTGGGGGGTTTGCATATGCATGTGTGGCGTCTGCATCTGCGCGGGTGTTGGCGTGTTAATGGCCGACATTGACGTCGATGCAGGTGTCATTTGGGGCGTGAGCGGTGCCTGCGACGGCTGTTGACCTGGCTGCGGCTCTGTCTTGGGCTTTGCCATTTGACTTGCGGCAAGCCTTGTATGGCTGCTCTCCCGCCTCCGCTTGGGAGCATCTTTGATTTTGGGATGCGTATGGCACTTTAATTGAAAGGATTACCGTTAGCTTCCGGGCCATCGATTTCGGCAGGTTTAATCAAGCTGCGAATTGACGTACCTTGTATGCATGCCTGAACCAGGTCGTGCCCTTCTTTTTACTGCTCACCAGCGCAATCCAGTCGTTGCAGCTTCCACACAGCCCCTCCCAAACGTCCGGGTTGCCATCCATTCTCCTCGTCTCTTGCGGCTCCTGGAAGGGGTTGCCTGTGGCTGCACTAATTCCGTGCGTGAAACTCTTGTCGTACCAGAAAGCAGAGTTCTTGAGGACAAGCCACCTGCCAGGCTTGCAAATACCACACCATCCCTCGCGCTTGTTGCCGTGCCCGCGCACCCATCTTGGGGTGTACAGATCGCCTTCAAATCTCAGCTCCTGCTCGTGGGGAACCAGGTCGGGGTCTGACGGGTTCATGTCCTCAGGAGGCGGCGGGATCTGCTCTTCGTGGAGCGAAGCGTACAAGTCTGGCGGGTCCGACAGATCCGTGTAGTGCCCATGTAGTGAGTGGGGATCAGCGTTGCTTTGCAACATGCGGAAAAGACCGTGCGACATGAGTGGAGGCGGATGCTCCAGGGTGTGCGGGTCTGGGTGGTGATAGCCGTTTGATGGAAGCTGGGATGGCAGCAACATGCTGTGTCGAGGGAAGGCCGGGTTGGGTGGCATGAAATAGGCCTGCTGCTGCATGGTCTGCAGGTTGCCCATGTTGAGAGGAACCTGAGTATGCGCGATCGTGGGCGATGAGTGCCTCGAGGACATGCGCTGGCCATACGCGTCGTGTGGGTGGTAGACGAACGGAGAGTGCCGCCTGTTGGGTGTGGTTCCATAGGAGCCTGTGGACCACCTCTTATTCCTTGCGCTCTCAACACTGTAGGGAGCAGAGCGCATGCCAGGCCGAGGCGATGGGGAGGCTCTGCCCCGGCTCTGCGTCCTGACCAGTTCGGATCGGCTCTGAGGGGTCATCCGCGGCGAGGCGACGGGTGATAATTGGGTCGACGACATCAACGAGTTCCTGTTGGAAGGCGGCGGGTAGTCCGAGCTGAACGAAGGCGCATCAGACATTGCCGCCGAGAAGTCCTCATACGAAGTCATCTCTGACAGTCCTCCTGACGTCGACATGGTGAAGGAAGAGCCAGACATCCTACGCGGGTTGACGTTGTTTTCGAAAGGCACCGGCTCGTTCTCTGCCTGGTTACCCTGGTACCGCAAGTCAAGAATCGGAATGGCTTCGTCGGTGGTGTATGCCTGACCAATGTTCATATCGTTCTCTAAGCCATGAAACTCCAGGTTCTCCTCACATGGCTTTTGCATCCAGGTATCTAGGTCAGGGTCAGCTAGCGCATCGCAATACACTGAGAGCGCCAAGAAACTCACTTGACTCCATTGTCGTCGGCGGATAGTACTCTTGGTGTACAGAGATGGGTCGTGAGGACGCAATGGTATCACTGGGAGTCTGTTGTTGAATTGGCAAAGTCGAAGAGTCCCATGACGGCAGGTTATCATAGCCCTCTGCTACCGAGTATGAGAAGCCTTCATGAATGGTTGCTGGGCGAGGCCGCATGCCTTGCGACGTCGGCGTGGTCCAGAGTCCTTGCGGTGCGCTCATGGGTTCGGATCTGGGCATCTCGTTGCTAGCCATCGTGACGGCTACTGGAGGAGAGGCACCCTTGCTGATCTCAGCGTTTTTGTTTTGGTCGTCGGCGAAGTTGAAGTTGGATGACGCAACTGTTTGTTGTTGTTGACTGTGGCTTGCATGTAAGTAAGTATCCTCATGAGATTGCTAGGTGGCGGCAACGAGGAGAGAAGGGTTGAGCATACAGCTGTGCCTGGTTCGAGTCCATGACTTTACTAGAAGTAGCACAAGGGAGTGTGCTGCTAATCTATTATGTTCCTGAATCTGAACCCACACACACCAGTTAGCATGAACCCACAGACGCGGCAGATGTTCAGCTACCAAAGGCGAAGTAGCAGGAGAGGGGCAGATCCACTGCAGTGGCCAGGTATCCAGAAAAATCAGGTAGGGAAACTTGTCAGGCCATGTTACAACTTACTTTGGGGTGTGCGGCAGACTCAAAGACCAGTAAAAGTGCAGGTCCTCTTGCCTGGGTCCCTCGGGAGGGGGGGGCAGAAAGGGGAGACTCGAGTCGAGTGAGTGGCGACCCAGGGTATATTGCGACAAGGTGGGGCTCCGCTATAAGAAATCCGTTGGAAGCCTCCTCTCACAACCTAGTGGTTCAAATGGAATGGAAGCCGATGAAAAGAAGACACCAGCGATCTCGAGGTACTTCGTTGCCAGTTGGAAGATGACAACGTGATGCGGCGGTGGCAGGTGATCTTGGGTAGCCCTTAAACCAAGAACGATATACCGAGAATACCTCACAAAGAGGTCTTGTTTGGCCCAGGTTGCTGCGTTGGGTTGTATTATCAGGCCGTGGTCGATATGTGATTCAAAACGGGTACAGGATGTTGACGTCGGGGCTGAGAATAGATAAATAGATATAGGACGGAGCAACGACCGTGCTTTGTGGTTGGGTCCGAGTCTGTCGAGAATAAAAAAGAATGATCGAAAAAGTAAAAAAGAAGCAAAGGAGCGTGATGAGCCAGCCGCGAGGAGGCAGACGAAGCTCGTTAGTTAGCTAGATGGGAGGATGACACATGCGACTGGCAGCCAGGGGTGGGAAAAGAGAGCCAGCTCTGGGTGTATTATAGATCAGAGGATATATTAACAGCCGGCGAGACAGGTTAGGCGCAAAAAAGGAAGTATTGCCAGGGCAGGGGCTTAAGGAGTGACTAGAACTAGTAATAGAAAAAGCATGCAGGTTGGAATATGTGGGACGGGGTGCGGGAAGAAGAAAAAAAAAAAAAAAAAAAAAGGGGAGCTGCAAGTCAAGGCAGTGCAGGAAACGCGGAACCTAGAGGCTATAAGAGAACCAAGTCCAGTTGACGAGGCATCATCCATGAAATGGCTAACAACTCAGCATGGTCAGGTTCGGAACATCGGTAGGAGCTAAGCCGGAGTCCCTGATACAAAATTGACCTGTGGGTGCTGCGTCGACAGAGGTGTGGTGTGGGAGTATCTCCTTGGCTTTTTTCCATCGGGGTTGCATCCACAAACCCCCCCCATCCACTCTTGGTGGAGAATGCGCGCCGCCCTGCGCAAGCCAAGTGACAGGGACAGTTCAAGTTGAAGTAGCAACCAGCCCCAGTCAGGGCAGCAGGTCCAGGGAGCCATGGCCGAAGGGAGTCTCCAATCGCGCTGCAGGCCATGGACGGGGATGGGACCAGGCCAGCCCCAGACGCGACTGTTTTTGGAAAGAAGGGGGCAAGGATAAAACAGCACAGACAAACTCATACCCCAAGAAGCAAAGAAGCATCCATCTCTTTTAAGTACCGTGCGGTACCACGTATTTGAGACGGATAGGAAGGAGCAACTTCGCAGAAAGAAAAAAAGAATAAAAGAAAAGAGAAAAAAGAGGACGCAAAAGAAAGAGATAGAAAGTGAAGAATAAAAATAACTAGTGCAAGGTAAGGGTCAATTGGAAGAAAATATAATGACAACGAGGATAATTACTCGGTTAATTGCTGGCCGTTTCTCGGTCTGCAGAGAACCACCGGCGAGGTCGAGTTAGGGATAGTAGCTTACTAAAACTATCTGCTCAATGGGGAGACCTTGGAAAGAGCTACTATTCTGGTAACTGCTTCTTTTGAGGACCTTGCAAGCTGCTTGTTGTTCGTGCCAAAACCCTGTAGTTGTTCCGCACTCGTCCCATTTTGCACGTCAGCCGCTTGTCTGACTATCTGGCATAACGTATCTTGGGGCGCACTAAACACACACACAAAAAACCACGCACAAAATTTTTTTTTACAGAAAAATGAGAGATACAATCAGCAGGTCGAGTTCTCCCAAGATGCCGCCGGCAAGGTTAGTACTACGTTGTACTCCTTTGTCCAACCGAACGCCCACGGTAACCTGCCCTGCCCTGTGCACGAGCAGTACTGGGACGAGGTTGCTGTTACAACTGTGAATTGTGGGGTTTGTCAGGTCCACTCTCGAGGTAGCCAGTGTCTCATTCGTTGTATGACAGACACATACCGACAGCAAGTACTGTAGTACCTCCGCCCGAGTGTCATCGAGCGAGAATACGCCGCTGGGCCACAAAAAAAGTAACATACTGGCTTTTTTGACACTCGCCTCGATGGGAGATTCCGCTACCGCCAGATCTCACAGTCAGTGCGTGTCGTATTTCAGCCGCAGACTTTTGGGTTTATTTTGTGTGTCTCTTGTTTATTGTCTTTTCCTTTTCCCTTGTCTATTCTCTTTTGAGCCGAACTCCGAAATCCCCATAGTGTTGATTGATTCTCTGTGCGCAAAGCGGCATAAGCATACAACTTGGCTGATTGGCCGTGGTAGCCGATACTCGGGCTGCATGCCAAGTTTAAGTGCAAAATAGGTTGATTGAGTTCTGTGAACACTTGTCATGATTTGAATTACAGTCCCAAGACTGGATAAGACGGATTGATGTCGACCCATACTTTTCCTTTCCCGTTAGCCATGGCTGTCAAGTTGAAGTTTGGCGCGCGGAGATCACGAGCCCAAGTGTTTGGCAAGTAAGCGCATCTTACCTCGGGCGTGGTTTTGCCCTTGGTTCAGATGCTCTGCACAGGGGATCCTGTTCTTTGGGACGCCTCCAGAACCTGATTTCTACTTTGTACATAGGCAGTGCTGCTAGTCTTCCCCACATTGAAGGGAGGGGCCCAACAGAAACAGATGAGCCAGTCGATCACGGCGGGAACCTACGTTCCAGGTAGAACCAGTCATCTGTCGGACATTCCGTCTTGAGTTCGGTCATCCGGGGCCATATGAATGTACATGCACTAGGATGCTTGTACGGTAGGATTGAGGAGAGTGTTATTGACGGGCACCGTCGCAAACAATTATACTGGTCAGTATCCTGCAGCGTGCCAGTCGTCCGATTTTTAAATCATAGGATGGAGAGGAGGGGATGGCATGGAGCCAACCACAGGCACAGTCCAAAGATATGGACACGATGGAAAGTAACACAGATTTCTTGTCTATCTGTGGTGACCATACTATCTTGGCGCTGGATATATCTCTTTATCGAAAACCACCAGACCTTGGTCCTAAAATTTAGCCGGAAGCCACAGCCCTTGACGGGCCCGAGAGAAGGCTTGCCAATCATGAGCTCTGAGTGGTCGGCCACGGAAGTCTGAAGGTGTCCGTTCTGTGATTACTATACCGAGAAAAAAAAAACAAAAAAAAAAGGCCCACCGAGACGCGGCGATGAGCTCGAGTGGGAAGTTGCGGGAGAGCAAGGGAGGGGAAGTCTGTATCGGGCTAGCGATACGATTCGCCCAGTGGATTAAAGTGCATCGGAGACCCCTCTAGACGGCCATTAACGAGCCTGAAGAAGGGTATAACCGAAGGCAAAGGGTTATATCAACGAGGGTGATTTTCTGCGGGCGCTCACGCCGGAAACCTTGACGTTGGAGAGAGAGAGAGAAAAAAAAAACGAAGGTGGAGCTTTTCTTTTTGTTCCTTTTGGCTCCTTTCTGCTTCTGGACCCCACATCCACTTCGTTGGATTTGGGTGCGCTGAGGCTCTGATTGGTGGAGACGATGACGTACCGTACCTACCTCCTTCCGTACATAGTGCTACACAGTACCTGTCAAAGGTGGTAGCAAATCGGGGTAGGCGACAAGGATTAGATGCAGCCCTTCTCGTTACGGTACAGGCAGGGATGTTGACACTTTGGGGTTAACTGTTTCAGCTGGTTTCAAATTTTGCGTCTCACCCGCCTGCAGCAGGCGTCGTTAGGCTTTGAACAAATCTGGTTCGCGGTAGAAAAGACAGGTACCCGACGGCACTCCGCGCGCGCTGGTTGGTGCAGATGCATGCGCGTGTGCATAGTACATTTTGTGCGTATAATTTTCTCTGTACAGTATATACAATACTTTAGCTTCCCATTTGGTATGAATTCCATCCATGTACGTGGCTGCACAACATCATCTATCGCATGATCAAATAGGTCGAATCAATCAAAGAAAGTGCTTTTTGATCATCCACATTAACGTTACACTCCCGCGCCCTTTTGCTTACTGTACAGCTGTGGGAGCATTGTTTTCTGGTGCGAACGTTGACGCCTCGTCCAGCCTCGTGAGAGCAACCGGATCTCGATGCACACAAATCTCCTTTGGTTAAGCAATGCGGCGCCCCATCAAGGTTTTTATTCTTTGCTGTGTGTCATGATACACAAGCCATCTATCTCGCTTTGCTGCAGCATCGTCTTGCAATCTCTGGGCAATGTTTGTGCTCAACGGGTCCAGTCACACATCACATATTTTCTACAGTCCCTACCCTCTTTTTATCTTGAAAGGCTGAGACAATGAAACAAGTACACCGCTTCAACAGCGCAACGTTAGCCGGAGGAGTTTGTTCGTTACTTTTTTTTCTTCTTGTATTTAGTGTGCGCATCCTGTCAGAGGCGCGACACCACAATGGTTCCTCTTTAGGGCCACCTCCTGAGATCCATCCTGATTTTCGTCGGCTGCAAGCTCCAGAAAGAAGAAAAGTTCGGAGTACGAAATCTTGCACTCGCTTAAGTTACATGCACCCTGGCTTTGAAGATGTGCATCCACATATCTCGAACGCCCTGCGACTGTGTGGGGTTTCGTTTTTCTTCCTGCTCTTCTTTTTAATTTCTCTTTCTCTCGGACTCTAGCAGTCGCTCAGATGAGTCTATTTCTGGCCGTGCCATCTTGGGTTATATGGAGCCTGGCTATGTTTGGCACATAACCGGACGATCCAAGGTCATAAAAGTTGGGATGTACAAACTTCAATCCCTGTCCAGAATTAAACATCTTGAGATGCTCGTGAATGGACGAACAAAGTCTGGACGACATGTTTATCGACTGACTACAGGATAACAGCTGACATCCCATCACTTTTTTTTTTCTCGCTTCTCCCACCCTTTCCTGGATGACCCCGACTTGGGGACCACTCGAGACCCGACGGAAACCTTTTTGTCGGGCCCTATCGCTGCAGTAATTGGCAAGGATTTCCTGTTTTTGTTTAACGGGTTACGACTGGCCAAGATGTTGTAGTACGTACAGTAGTAGTAATACAATCGTCGGAACACTCAATACCACGTATTGTAACGTGTGTAGTTAGATTATTTGGGTCCTTGTGTTTCGTTCATCCCGTCCAGCCCTTGAACTTTGCCATTTTGCGCCAAAATACTAAGCCTCCCTAGAGTACGGTACGCTAGTTTTAATTGATTACTTTAGGACAAAGAAAATCGTGGCGTCTGTCATGTTCGGAGCAAAGACAACCGTCCTACCGCAGGCAGATGATGTCATGCAACTCACCTCGACCTTCTCGAGATGCCTGCCCCCGAAGATTCAAGGCGCGCTGAAGTGCCTGCCCTTCCTTCTGCGCCTTGAGTAATTAGGGCAGTCCCTACCCTTGCTCAGCTGTCGAAAGGACCGATGAACGATTCGATCTATCTTGTGGCGCATACCCACGATGTAGAGTCTTTTGCCAAGCGGTATAGCCGAGTTGTCACTTATACCCCCTTCTGTTCTTCAGGGATGGACCCTCTTCTCAAATTCATGCGATCCTCCTCATCGACCGATTCATGCCATTCATCCTCTGCAGCGCGGTTGTCGGGCTCTGGTCCCGAAAAGCAACAGCAATCACCCTAGTTAGGCTGTCAGACGTGATCCGCGGGTTTTCTCCCCTCTGGATCCGTTTCTTTTTTTGAACCGGCGGCTCCTCGGCTGATGCTGCCCACTCTCTGCTTTACTCAAGTGTAGTAGTATTATGATTGTTATCAAAGAACTACACCCCCGAGATGTCATGAGCATGTTTACGCTTTCGCCTTTGGTCCAAACAGATCTAGATCTGTGCATGGGCTGCCTTCATGCTCTCCCCGGCGGCTTACCATAAGGGCGCTTCTGTTACCCTTGGACAAGTAGATTACCGCATGTCTTGGCGCGTAACGATATACACTGTCTCTGCTCTCAGCAGCTTAGTGGAGAAAATGGCTAGAGAAACGCCGATATAACTTTTACAATGATAGACAGTATGGCGTTGCAGTGGTACCTGAATCTAGCTTTCTAGAACCAAGATGCGCGCCTACGCGCGCGCAAAAACAAAGGCCCGGATGAAAAAAACCCCCCCGGGCTAGCTAGCGCCTTTGACCAAAGAGCGGGAAGTCGGGTCCCCACTGGCCCTTGCGCTTGAGGATTACTTCCATGATAGACTTTTTTTTTTTTGGGCTTGGCAATGGCTGTTTACCTGGGTGCAAATCGATCTGAAGAAACAACGCGCCACAAGGTGTACACGTGCTAATGGCTTAATCACGCAACAAATATTTGGAATCAAAAAGAGGACCTGTACGATACAGTACAGTACTGACTGCTACATAACTTCCTTGCTCACGCAGGGACAAGGGGAAGGAATATGGGCTTTTTCGTCTGCGATCAAGTTGGTGTACTGTGCTGCACTGGAGGGTATACAACTGCGTACCATGTACAATACTTGCCGACGTCAAGTGTGCAATAATGAGGAATATGCAGTTACACAGCCTCAATTTACGACTCGTATCATACCAATCTGGACTCTCTGTTTAATGTATCCATAGGGCAGGCTCAGTGAGCCGCAGAGAGCCGTTACCCACATCTTGTCCGCATTGATAGGATGTTAATTTGATGACTACAACATTTACAGTGTACATGAGTTAATGTCTGACAGGGAGGGAAGAAAAAAAAGAAAAAAAGGTAAAGTAGCGAAATATCAAAATGCACAAACTCAATGCGCGGATACAACATTCCACGACTTCGATGAGTTGTTCTGTGGAGTCTGTTTCCAGTTTCTGGTAAACCACCAGACCTATTCCTCCCGTCCTGGTCCTGCCCGCCCCCATTCCAAAAAGGCCCGCCGCCCCTGGTCCGGACATCCCGCCTTTGCGCAGGCGCGGGGTGGGGTCTTTCCTTGTTACTCTGCATAGGGAACGCATGAAAACCTCCGCTGCTTTCGGAAATTACCTTTATCGTCTTTTTGCTTCTTTGTCCTCTGCAGTTTTCGTTTGCTGCTTCTTTTCTTTTTTGTCTTTTTTTTTTACCCGCTTTTACCGAACGGTGGCTACCAAGAAAACAACAGGGGGGAAACAAGAAAAGTGGAAGACGAGGATTCTTCTCTCAAAGTACTTTCCTGGTAAATCAATAGTTCGGGCCAAGTATGAAGATCAGCTCCTGGGATGTTATTTTTTTTCTCCTTCGGCTGCCCATACGGGTCAGACGGACACGGGTGTGCGATGACGCGACTCGTCACGGGCAACACGCCAACCAACCCGTTCCGATTTCTGGGTCTACCGTAGGACTCGAGTCCCTTCTTTATCCCATTTATCTATCTCCCGTAATACTAGATAAGACACCTTCCTCATATGAGAGCCCCCTGCTGTTGCTGAACACAAATCGCCACGCGTCTTTAGGATCCATGTTGTGGTGTCCGGGTTCACTGCCTGTCTTGGACTATTGAGTTCGTTGAGAAGTGAGGGGAGGGAGGGGGTGTGTTCAAATCCCGAACCTGCCTAGTCATGAGGTTCGGTTCCCGAGAGTATGTAATGCTGCAAAGTAGATCTTCCGTAACAGTTCACAGCTTGATATCAGTCGAGAAGCGGCCGACGTGAAGTGGGTTTTGTCACAACAGGGTGAAAGAAGGGCCAGACTCGAAGCGGGGGACGGCAATCAAAGGGAGAGAAGATACAAAAAGGAGCAAAAATACTACAGCTGCTTCGCTCTGCTACAATGTGGATTGACGGACGGGTAGACGTGACAAACCAAAGGGAGGGTTTCATGGGTTTGCCGGTTAATAATTGGTCGGCACAGTTTACACTTGGTAGGCCAAACCAAACCCACATATGAGACGGAAGGTTCAAACAGCAGCAGTAAAAAGTCCCCCGTAAAAAAGAGTTCAACAGTAACGAATCGGGACTACGTGTAACCCCCCCAGGTCAGCAGCCAAAGAAAAGCCTCGTGAGGGACAAAGGCACCCGCACCCCTTGCCATTGCGTAAAGGAGGGAACCCCCGTCAAACAAACGGGCCCATTTTGCTCAGAGGTTCTTCGCCTGCCGGGACAGTGTGGTGGTGACAAGCTTTCCTTTTACGGAAGATAATGGCCAAGTGTAAAGAGGAAAGTAAAGAGTCAAATGACCAGGATAACAAGACTCAGCAGAGAGAGAAAGATGGGGAGAGAGACAAGAAACTTGACAGAGGAAAATATGATCTTAGGTAACCCCAAAAGAAAAGTTACTATAGATAGGTGGTTTTTCTGGGGTCCATTGCTCGTCAGCTTGTTTGAAGTTGGACACAGCCACCGCAGTTTGACAGACTCATTGGCTCACGTTCTCCTCAGCAAACCATACAGGTCCATCAAGACCCTACCCTCACACCACCGGATAAATGAACAAAATAAAATGGAACAAAAAAGAGTCTTTTTCGACAGGTAATCGCCGGGATTTCATCTTGGAAAAATCATGGGATTCCCCGAATTCACCGTGCATGTGAGGACGAGCTCACCGAAAAGTCAGCAAAAAAGCAAAAAAAGGTCAGGAAAATACACCGAGACCTTATGTGGGTTGCTCCTGTGGCGTGCAAGGTGCCGTCCCTGCGTCATGTTGTGAACAGCGCGAACACCCCTGGATTAGGACAGCAGAGAAAGAACCATTTGCTATGGCAATCACTTGGCCGATCCCCCTCCCACTTCCCGCCTGCCGCATGATTTTGACCTAGTTGTTGACCAGAGGTGGAAGGGAGGAACATGAGATAATTCTAATATTCGTAGTACAAAAAAAAAAAAAAAAAAAAAAAAAAATCCAGAGACACTCTAAAGCACAGTGACTTTATTGAGCTGGTTACTGATTCTTGTTGATACGCTTCCAGACTTCACTCTCAGCCTCGGACAACTTGGTGCCCGCCGCAGCCATGTACTTTTTGGCCGAATCCCACACCCCTTCACCCTGGTCGTCGTGGCTAGTGCCGCCGAGGCCACCGCCATAGTTGTCCGATCGAGATTGCCCAGCATACGATGACGCATTTGCGTTTTGTTGGTAGCCCGCTGGATGCGAGAAGATATCCACCGACGCGCCCGGCAGCTGCGTTGCGGGCGCGCCAAATGCCGGTGGCGGCCCGGCCGTAGTAGAAGTTCCGCGCTGTTGCTGCGGGTAGGGGGCGGTCGGCGCCGCCATGAACATCTGTGGCGGAGGGTACTGTGGCGCGGCTGTGGTCGCTGGCGCCGGAGCTGGTGGCTGGTAGGTCTCGCCGGCCTTGGGAGGTGGAGGCAGTCCCGTGCCGGTGACGCTCGCGGCGATCCCTCCAGGTGGGGCCGGTACGGCGCCGGGTTGAGGTTGCGGTGGCGATGCCGAGCCGCCCAACCCTGCTGTTGGTGCCGGCGCGTAAGGGTTGGACCCGCTAGGGGCAGTAGCAGTCGGGATGGTAGGCGTAGCTCCCGGCTGCGGTGCTGCGTAGGCTGCCGTCTTGGTCGGGATGTAGTTTGTAGTCGCCGAGGCGGCAGGCCCTTGAGACTGCTTTTCCTTGCTGTCGTCCGAAGGGGCCACGGTCTGGGGAGTCACGCCAGACGCCTTGCTTGCGTTGATGGGGCTCTTGGAGTAGATTGGAATTGGCGGCATCTTGATGGCTGTTGGTCCAAATAAACAATTACGGTCAATTTATGGTTTCCGCTTGCTTTATTTTCAGAAATAGGCTCGATAAGAGCAGATCCCAAGTTAATTCGAGCTTGGCTGGTGCAGACTGGGCCTTGGTGATAGTAATTGCTGTGGGATAGATATATTCCCAGGTGCAGAATGAAATCAGAGATATCAACAAATAAACACTGTTCGTTCTTAGAAGAGTCACGTCAAATGTCTGACTTGGCTTCCGGTGAGGACATGTGTCACTGTAACAAAGGCAAAGATGATCAAGTTGTCACTCGAGGGAGACAAGTACTAATGTAGATGCCTGGAAGACGATCTTACACGGCGTTACTCATGTAGTTCAGCTGGGGCTGCTCATCCTATCGCCATAAATCGACGTCGGTTGGCCAAACTACGTCATATCCGTCTCACTTTTACTTTAGCTGGAAATCAGGTGACACTGCATGCAAGTCGGGGTTCACTACGAAAAAAAAAAAAAAAACAAAAAAAAAAAAAGGCAGTGTTGGGAATATTGATGTTGACGGAACCACAGAGATACAAGCATAAGCATGAAATATTACAAAGCTACTTATATGATGTGCACCTAGACAATAGAGCGTGGGATACTTCTGAGGATATTATGTCAAATATATATAATCCAGCTACTTGTGATACGCGAATGAGTCTGAAGTGAGTGAACAGTACCTGGCTTGCCGGAAAGCTTACTGAACTACATACAGTAGGCCGATTAGCGATGAGTGGGTTCTCTGTCGGCTGCAAGCAGGCGGTTGCTAGCACCAATTGGGCTTAGCACGAGATTTTGATCGCAAACGCGACAGGGATCCATCAATCAACACCGGGGAAAACGAACAGAGGGACGAAGCGATTTGGCTGCAATTTTGACGTCGCGATACTTTGCAAAGCTTCATCCATCAAACCAGCTTGATCGCCAGATTTCCCCTCGGGCCCTGACTCCGCACAACTCAATCACCAGCCCGATTACTGATAATTTCGAATCCTGAATCACCAAGTCGCCGTTTCCAGGCAGTAAGCCGCCCCAATGGTCGGCAAAGTCAGCGAGCGCGTCCTGCTCCGTGAAGGTGAGTGCGGAGCCCTTGAACCCATGGCTCAAGCTCCAAAGTGCAAGAAAATAGCTCGGGCCGCTATCGCATGATCATACTAATCACTTTTCTGCACCACAGGATTGGAACGAACAGACAATGGCATGAAGCAGTCGAGCTGGCCAGACGTGGCCCCGATAAATCAAAAGAACTACTACACGTACGCCTCGCCCTCATCATCATTCCGGCTGCCAGCCTACCAACCTGCGTTCATGCCATACGCTGACATACAGCCTCAAGAGAGTATATGAAACGCGATGACCAGATCCTTGCCTTGAGGATACAAGGCGATGCCGCCCGCGATAGGCTCGTGCAAACCGCCAAAGACCGTGATCGCGCCCTCGCGCAGAACGGTGACCTCCCACTACCCGCTCAGGACGTTCCACCAGCCGAGGATGGTGCTCAGCCGCCCCTCGACGCCTCCGACCCCTCCAAAATAATAGTGATACACCCAGGCAGCCAGAACCTGCGCATCGGGTTTGCCAGCGATGCACTTCCCAAAACGATACCGATGGTGGTTGCAACCAAATGGCCGCAGACGGAGGACGAAGAGCACGAGGCGCTTCCCAGGAGGCAGTTTGAAGCCACGAGCCCGGACCAAAAGTACGGCGAGGAGTGGGCCAAGAGGTACCAAAGGATGAGCAACGATCTCAAGGTCGACATGCGTGCAAACAAACGCAAGGTGCTCCCAAACAGCAAGGAGCTTGTACAAAATTTCAACAGGCGCACCAAGGGCGAGACGATTCCGAAGCATAACGACCCCATAGAAGTTGCATGGACGGATGTCGGCACACTAGAGGACGAGGCTTCGTTGGCGTCGTGCTTCATCGGCCATCAGGCACAGCTGATTCCCAACGACTCGAATCCAAAATTCAAGCTATGGTGGCCGATGCAACACGGCTGGTTGAACGAAGACGAGTACACGTCGGCCGAGCGACTGCATGACGACTTTGAGACCATCTTGGACAGGGCATTGCGCCAGGAGCTGGGGCTGACGCGCAACAGCACGTGGCCCAACTATTCTTGCGTCTTTGTCATCCCCGACCTCTACGACAAAAAGTACGTCGAGATGGTGCTCCGTTCGTGCATGACGTGGTTTGAGTTCAACAAGATCTGCTTCATCCAGGAGAGTTTAGCAGGCACATTCGGCGCTGGCTATACGCAGGCCTGCGTTGTTGACGTCGGGGCGCAAAAGACGGCCATCACCTGCGTCGAGGATGGTCTCTGCATCGAGGATTCTCGCATCAACTTGAAATTTGGGGGCTACGACGTCACCGAGGCATTCGTCAAGATGATGCTTTATGACAATTTGCCATACGAAGATATTAACCTGAGGAGACGGTACGACTTCCTTCTCGCCGAGGAGCTGAAAATCAAGTACTGTACGCTGTCGCAGGAGAACATCAAGGTGGTCGAAAACACGTTTCACGTCCGGGCGCCCAATCAGCCGACACAAAAGTACAGCTTCAAGCTCTACGATGAGGGTCTGCTGGCGTCCATGGGACTCTATGAGCCTGCAATCTTTGACAACAGCACAAAGCTGCGTGGCCGCAGGAAGCTCATTGACAGGTCGTACAATGCCTACGATGTAGAATACCCAGATGACCCCACATCAGCCGCGCAGTTTGCCGTCCTGGCACACATCAAGCCCACGATCGTGCCGGCTGTGAATGGCGGGTCCCATGATCCCATGGCGACACCCAGCAAGGAGAAGGCACAGCCGTTCAACTACCTCAACAGGAGCGGCGCAGACCTAAACGGTGGCACACCAGCCACCAGCAAGGCGCCGTCGCCCACTCCTGAGGGTGCCAGCACGCCTGTTCCGCCCCTTTTCATATTCGGTGGCGGAAAGGACGTGATCAACGGCGCCAACAGCCCTGCGCCGAGCGGCAGGAACGGTGGCGGCGGCACTCCTGCACCACCGGGGGCGCCCAACGGGACGCTGCCACAGCAACAGCCTCCGCCACCGGGCATGTTTGTGGACGCCATCGCGCGGTCTCAGACGGCACTTGCCGCGGAGCGCGACAGCGTGCTCCCGGTGGTGCCGCTCGACATTGCCATCATGATGTCGATACAGAACGCGGCCAAGGGCGAGGAGAAGAAGCTGCGGGACCTGCTGGGCTCCATCATGGTGATTGGCGGGGGGTCAAAGATACCAAACTTTGCGCCGTACCTTGAGGAGAAGCTCAAGGCCAGACGGCCGGACCTGCACGAAAAGATACTAGTCAGTCGCAGCGCAAGGGACATGGACGAGCAGGTCGTGGTTTGGAAAGGCGCCAGCGTATTTGCCAAGCTCCCGACCAACGACTCGTGGATCACTCCTGCGGAGTTTGAGAGGCTGGATACAAGAGTCTTGCATCACAAGGTGCTCTGGGTGTGGTAAAGAAGAGTTTTGATGAGCTTCTTTTTTTTTTTTTTTTTTTTTTTTCTGGCGCAGTGTTCTGGTGGATGAGTGGATGCGAGGGCTTCATTGCATTACAAGTCCGGGCAGAATGAAAACTTTGGGAAGGGTCAGCGTGTTCTATGTATCTTGTTTATTATACGTTGGGTTGGGGCACTTATAAACCGAGTTGGCTGCACAAACAGAGAACACGAGGATTTCATCCTCGGATACGTGTCGTATAGAATGCGAGGCTCACTTCGGTGTCTTTAGCCCTGAGGGCAGGGCAGCGCAGTTTTTAATCTATTATATAGGTAGTGGATTTGCCTTGATGATGTGATGTCGACACTTCCGGATGCAATTACAAAATACCAGCACTTGATCAAGAACAACACAGCAGCGAAACCTTGACCTGGATTTGCTTTGGAAAAACTTGCAGATCCTTCCAGCTCCATGCGACCGCCTGTACGCCCTGAAGCCCGCACCCAATGCCGGTGTGATGGGATTTCCTTGAAGCTGTGTTCAAATCATTGTATACGGAGGTATGTCTGTCTGGTTTATGGTAGTAACGAATGCTAGCTAATGATAATAATGACAATCATATTAACTACCTAGGCATCTAATCCTAGTGTCGGTCTCATCTCTATATGTACTTTTAATGTTTGTTAATTTCTCGAGTTGCGTCCTGCTCATCAACACTCGAAACTGGCTGCACATCGTCCCGACGCCAAGCCAAGTGACAGCGATGGCCGGATGCGAATAGTATATCGAAGATCCTCGGCAGCTTTGTCTAAACCTACGTTACACGCATCAAGTTAAAAAGTCCGACAGCCACGGATGAAACATGCAAGAAATGGGAGGTTACATCACGGAGTCGCCATGCTGCAGGCAAACCAAGACGGGCATTGCAGACACAGATTTCTTCCACGCACGGTTCAAGAACGGCATATTCCTAATTTCTGCAGCCACTACCACCCAGGCAACCAGACAGCAACCCCAGTCTGGTCCATACAAAAGCAATTGTCTTGACTGCCCAGAGCCGACGGCGACCTCGGGCTTTCTCTGACCAGCAAAAAATGACCGCGGTGGAGGCAGCAGCGGCCGTGATCTCGGGCTGGGACAGTGATCGTCGTCGCCACTACGGGCTTGGGCGCTTTCATCTCGGCCGCGAGACTCAGGGAGCGCCTCTTCGTACGGGTCCAGAGGCAGCTGTTTTCCACCAGGATTCCAGACAAATTTAGGTCCCCCTGCGTGCGGAGCGTCATCTGCGCTGGAACGAACCTCATGCCTCATGGCTTTGTGCCCATTGCACCCCCCTCCCCCCCAAGCAATACTTGTAGGCAACGGATCCTGGAGTTGTCTCGGCAGCCTGGGAAGATCTCGCAGTTCCCGATCAGTGGGAGTGGCTGCCCGTCCATGCCCGTTCGCCTGTGGCGCCAACGAGGCTCTGGCCGGCCTCAACCTGGATGCAAACGGAGCAGGGTTGTGACACTCAAAGTGTTGACAGACGAGGGGGTCACTTCAAAGGAGGATAACACAGTACAATAAAAATAGCGCGATCAAGATTTCCATTTTTAGAGACTATACTATTCGACATGACTACCTACTCTGGTAGCTGCCCTAGTAACCATTCCCCGGGGAGTTAAGTTCCTGTTGCCAGCAGTTCCCGCCAGACTAAACCTTTTGTAGTAATAACGAAAAAAGAAAAGTATATCAAGGCAAGTAAGTACTGTAAATCCTATTTCACAAATTTAAATTTCGGTACCCACAGCCGGGGCGAGGGTACCAGGTAGGGGCGTGGAATATCACCCCTACCATCATCGTAGAAGTAGAGAAAGCCATGATCACACGCCGTTACACCGTACCCAGAAAAAAAGAAGAGAGAAAAAAATAAAAAATAAAAAACTCAAACTTGCGGCATTGAGCACTAGTTTACTACGGTACACCGAGTCAACTAAGCGAACATTGTTCAAAACGGCAAAATTACATTACTTAGATGTAACATTACATTACACTTGTTCTCTCTTAGTCATTATGCACTGACTTCAAAGATATAAATAGGAGAACTATTCCTTTTAATAGAATAGCAGATTACCGTTCATGTAATGCGCATACTTCCTTTAATTACGAACACTTTAATCTCAAAAATTCTACGGACTCGTGCAACATGCATGTATCCCCATGTCTACCTTGTCTGACCGGATATATGTCCGCACCTCGGGAGCCAGGCATGTCCCTACTTAGGCTTATATCATGGGTAGACAAAGACTAACAAAGAGTAGAAAAAAAAAAAAAAAAAAAAAAAAAAAAGAGGGGCCGCAGCGGGATCTCCCGTTGTATTCTTTCCCTTTCTATTCTCAATACTTGACAAAATGCCTCATTCGGGTACCTAAACTGCCACTCAGTCGTTGATCTGTCCCACACAAATGCGTTTCAAACCAAAGAAGAAAAAGAAGGGAGAGGAAAAACAAAGGTGTACTTTAGCTTTTTATGCTGTATTTCGCCATTGCCTCCATTGGCGTTGCAGACGACACCCCTCCGAAATTTCTTTATCGGGCCGACACCAGAGATCCGGCTTATATTGACAAAACACGGTTTTGCGCCTCGAGGCGCCAGTCATCCCGAGGGACCAAAATCATTCCATCGATTACCGGAAACATGTGACTGCTGTAGATACTAGATTAGAGCCATGGAACGAGAGAACCCCGTTCGTAACGTTCGCAAGCAATCGCCGCTATGCCGTTCAGATATGTTCGATTTTGCCACCTCAAGAATCCTATGTTTATCATGTCTACACCGGGTTGTGGCCGTCCAACCTTATACAAGTTCGTGAAGCTGCTAAAAACAACAAGGGTTCATGGTACGCAAGAGAGGAAAATGCATGGCTGGCACTGGAACCATTCCCCGGTTGGAAAATCCTCGGGCATGATGTTGTCGAGGCATTCAGTTCGAAATATATGCCATATAACGCCTTTTTGAAGTAGTATGCTTAATAATACACAGTCATGCACTCATGTAGAATCTTTGGTCGTGCGTAAAGAGCCAGTCAGTCAACTACAATCACCACAGCTCCAGTACAACCCCCTTCCTCTCCAGGAGTCCTAGGTGATTGATCGTGCCAGCGAGAGGGCTGAAGCTTTTTGCGCAAGACCCAGGGAGAGGTGCCTATGTATTAAAAATAATCCGTATAAGATGTGCTACGAGCAAGCAAGGCAACTAGAACGTGCAAAAAATTCCCAATGAGAACAATTTAATCATGGTCATCCTACTTTGCACACATGGACGAGCAAGCCTTTGTGATACTGTCGGCCTTGTTCACAACAAAGGCACCGGTGATGCTCTGGAGCTGGTGAACGAGGTGACCAAAGCACAAATTGGAGTCAGCACCATCAACCTGAATAAGGAATACAGGTGGAAATTGACAAATGAATAGCTGGCGCCTTGTCATGACGCATTTCATACGCACATGTAGAAAACTAAATGCAAATCATAATAGCTCCAGAAGTAAGAGACTGGCATAATTGCCGCGGAAAATCAAGTTGCTGTTTATTACTTGTGCATAACAACCTGTCTGGGGAGACGTTGAATACAGAATGTCGAGATGTGCTACCTGTTAAAGGCAAATAAATCTAAGATCAAATTGATTTTGGTTACCCGCTGTAACCGCCAAGCTTAATTCTTGATTCTGCAAGGCGCAAGACACGTGCGTGCAGGAGCAGGTTGATAAGCACAAGGCTCGACGTTGGCAGTCATGCGGAGACTGCAGGAGGGTGGGATGATAAACGCCATAAGCTGCATGTATTTGCAAGGATTTAAATCGCTTGGGAGCTCTAGTCTAGACTTACACGCAGTACAACCCTTGTGGCTCTCCCAAGAACGGCGGGGAAGCTGGGTGGTTGTGTTGTAGCCGAGAACACGTGGATGTGCTCAACTTGGGATCTGGACTTGATTGAATTTAACCAGAAAAAAAAAGAGCTCGGGGGGGCAATGGCCTGGTTTGTCTTCAGATCTTTTCAAAACTTTCGTAGTACTTTAGCCAAAGGGTCGTTGCATACTTTACTGTAGCAAACGCCTAAGAAACTCATGGGCCAAAAGCTTACTCGCCATAATGGCATCATCTTCAGCCGATTTCTTCGCTCGCGTTAGCGCAAGCTGCCAAGGTGACCTCATCACCCAAGGCACAAACAGTATAGAGTCGGCCGCCATAATAGAAGAAAAATGCAACGACATCGCCCGACGTAGATACCCGACCGAGGCGATCCGCCCTGTTCCATTCCAGGGCGGATGCTCCTATTCGCTGCTTGCTGGCGATTTCAAAGTGCTCCAATATCGTCTGGGCACCGACTTTCTGGATTTGGACATTATCAAGCAGGCAAGACAGGTCTATGCCGACCTAGTGCCAAACACGGAGTATCTGGGGTCCGTCGAGGTGATTGCTGTAGACCTGGCGAACCCAGTCAGCATGAACCTTTACGTCCATGACCGCATTGGCGGTGTATCCCTCGCCCAGTACCGCCTCGAAAGCCAGGAGAAATCTCAAAACCGGCAGTATGCCGATAGGGAAGCTCTGGTCCGAGATTTTGCCCGTTTCGTGGCGAAAGGGTGTAGCCAGAGAGTCGAAAGCCCTCCGCCGAGCCTCGGCCGCGTCGGTAGTTCGCTCCAGCACCGACTCGAGATTCTTCGTGACAGACTACCCGAACGCTTTCAACCATTCGCGAGGAGTTCCCTAGACCACCTGCGCGAGATGAAGAGCACAACGTCTTGGGTCTTGACGCATGGTGACGTCGTTCCCGGCAACATCATGATCGATCCTCAAGGTCCGCGAATCTCGGGCATTCTGGACTGGGCCGAAGCCGAGTGGCTCCCCATGGGTATCCAGCTCTACGGGCTCGAGGAGTTCCTGGGCGAGTCGACGGGAGGAGATTCGAGCACGCAGTACCCGCCGCCCATGAGCGTGTTTCGATATTTTGCAGACGTGCAGAAGTTAAGAGAGGCCTTTTGGGAAGAGATGGACCTCTGCTGGGCAGGGGCACTCACGTCGACTCTTCACGAAGACCTCGCCAAGTACCGCGTGATTGGAGTCTTGCTCTGGCATGGCATTGCATGGGATGGCGGAAAGCTCGATCGAGTGGTCCAGGAGGGAATTGACGATGCTGAGATACAGCGGCTTGACTTATTCCTTCTGGGGAGAGAGGCTCCTCAGGAAGATGTTGTCAACCGCGTCAATAAAATCTCAAACAATCCCAAGCCCAAGCCCAAGCCCATTGCGATAGAGGGATCAGAGGACTCCATGTTGGACGATGTCCTAGACGACGAAGACGCTGAAATTTTCAGGCAGGAGAATCCTAGCGAGCAAAAGCCTTCATTAGGGCAGGCTCGCGTCAGCCAAGTTTCCGAATCACGCGAAGCTGGGCGTGAGAAAAAACATGGGTTCGGAAGACGACTGTTGAACTTTATGACCTGCCGAGGCAAGTTGTGAAACCTGCTCTTTTCTCGGAGGACACGCCCATTGCCTCTATTTTGGCGGCTGCTGTATTCATTTTTCCTGTTCGATACGTTTTTCTGTAACTTTTTTTTTTTTTTTTTTTTTTTTTCCTCTCTCACTCCTTACCTTCATCTTTCCTTCTCTTTCTGAAGTAGCACCGGACCCCCATGTACACCCCGGAGTGAAGGATAATGCCAGGAAAGTTTAACTCTGGCCATGTCCAGCACACGACGATCCATGTTTGTGCAGAGCAAAGGAAAGAAAGTGAGCTCAAGTTTCGACCTCCGCTACAGAAGGTTAGATGCCAGGTACACGACCTGAAAAAAAAAACCCCCCAATACAGCAGGCACTAATTGCACTATAGCCCTTGTTGGGTACAGTTGTGGGGCTCCCCAGCATTGCGTGCTTTGCTGGTTGTGGGGTCAAGGCATCAGATGCCATAACCATTAGACCAGACGTCACCAACAATTACGACCGGCTGTT
The DNA here is from genome assembly GCF_004337985.1 of Pyricularia pennisetigena. NCBI lineage: Eukaryota > Fungi > Ascomycota > Sordariomycetes > Magnaporthales > Pyriculariaceae > Pyricularia > Pyricularia pennisetigena. Next base: position 6,830,756 of record NC_043742.1, read on the forward strand.
GTTGTACTGTATGCCCTCTGCCAAGTTGCCCCTCATTATGTAGGCCATGTCTTCCAACATCACCATGACCAAATCCGGACTTTCAAAAAGTTCAACCATACATGTTACGTTGGCAAGCCTTGAATCAACTAACCAATCAACTACCGGACAAACCCATTGAACACTTTCTTTGATCCCCGCAATCATCCATATATCAACACATATAGTCGAACTATTTCAGAGGCCAAGTTACACAGCCGTGACCACTCTCACACTCACTCTAGTTAATCACGCTCAACAAAAACGCCCAAAATGTCAACCTTCACCCTCCCAGACTCGCGCGTCATGGCCTACGACCTGACCCCGAGCCCAACCCCACTCCCCATCATCCTCCTCAGCAACCCCCTCCTCACCTCATATCGGGCCTGGGACCGCGTGACGCCGGTCCTGCAAGCAGCCGGCTTCCGCGTCCTCCGCTACGACCAGCCGGGCCACGGCTCCTCTGCCGCGCCCAGCAACCCGGAGACCACCACCTTCGCCTCCATCGCCGACGACGTCGCCCAGCTGCTCCGCCACCTTGGAATCGAGCACCTGCACGCCTGGGTCGGCGTGTCCATGGGCGCCGCCACGGGCGTCTACTTTACGACCCGCCATCCGGGCATCGTCTCCCACCTGGTCGTCTGCGATACCATCTATGCGTCGCCCGTCAACGCCGGCGCCCCCGACGCCTTTGCCGACCGCGTGCAGCAGGCTCGCACCGCCGGCAACGTCGAGACCCAGGTCCAGGCCACGCTGGAGCGCTGGTTCGGTACGCAGTGGCTAAAGGCTGAGGAGGCCGAGGCCGCCCGCATGCGCGACCTGATGCTCAAGACGTCGGTCGCTGGCTTCGAGGCCTGCGCCGCCGCGCTGCGGAGCCAGTCGTTTGACCTGCGTCCGCTGCTGGCCGAGGTGGGCAAGGGCTGCGAGGATGCCTTGCTGATTGTGGGTGAGAATGATGCCGATCTGCCTGTCAAGATGGAGGAGTTGAGGGCGGGTATCGAGGAGAGCTTCCGGAAGAATGGCAAGGAGGGTAAGAAGGTGGACTTGGTCGTCATCAAGAACGCTGGACATGCTGTCTTTGTCGATGGCTTTGAGGAATTTTGCAAGACGGTGCTGAACTTTGTCCAGCAGTGATGGGGTGAGGCATGTCCTGGGCCGAGTAGAACGGCAGGCAGCACGATGGCCCCTGAATCCCATATCCAAGGCGCAGCTTTTCACAGCATTGTTGCCCTCTCGGCTCTTGGGTGCCCACCGTGGCTTGAATGTGTAAATATTCAATCAATGTTGTGAATGTGAGAAATTATTGCCTACATGTAATCCCGTTGTGACTTTGTCGTGGCGTCTTACAACTTTCGATATTTGAAAAAGCTTGAATGCCGTAAAACGTAGCTCATTAGTTCTATCCCAGAGCTATAAATTCGAGCAGAGTTTGTATCGCTACGGCCTGAAATGACCGTTATTTTTTTTTTTTCTTCCCATCAGGCCGTTCACTACTTTTCCCACAGTCTCATAGCCGGATCAAGGAGGCTGTTGAAGCCCACTCTTTAAAATTTCAAATATACTGCCAGGCCGAAGCCGGCGCGCTCGAGTCACCGAGATAGTTGACCTGGAGGTTGATGCCCGTGCAGCCCTTGAGCGAATCAGCTGACGAAGTATTCCTCGCAACGAGGTTCCACCGCCCGTCGTTGCCGCCACCGCCGCTTGCCGTACTGGGGCAGGCGACCCAGCCGGTCGCCTGGCCGTTTGTGTTGATGAACCCGCCGTCCTTGTACGCCACGATGCCGCCCAGGGTGCTGCCCGACGGGATGTAGGCCGAGTGGGCCTGGGTGACCTCGACGCTCCAGTTGGCGTTGAGGTAGTACAGCTGGCCGCCGGGGACCACGGTGTTCATGCCGCCCGAGTAGACCATGGAGGTGACGTTGCCGGGAGGGCAGCCGCCCTGGCCCTCGACGACGTCCGGGCAGTAGCTGGCCGTCTCGCCCCCGACCCACCAGTGGCGGCCAGAGTTGGCGATGGGCTTGCCGTGCACGGAGGGCAAGGCGGGGTTCCAGGCCGTCAGGGAGAACTTGGAGCCCTGGTCCAGGAGCGGGAGCTGGCCCAGGATTCCCGAGTTGCACTGGTACATGAATTTGGAGTAGCAGGCTCCGTTGCAGTACGAGAGGCCCTCGCCGTTGACCACGGGACATAGGAAGTTGCCATTATGGCAGATGTACTGCAGACGTGGTGTTGGATGAGCTGTGACGATTCACTTGTATTTGGAGGAAGAGGAGATGCAAGACTCACGCTCTTGGGGTCGTAGTTGGCATCGCCGCAAGTTTCTGCAAGAGCCGAGGTACTAAGGCCGAGCAGACCAAGTGTCAGGAAGAGAGACTTCATGGTTACTTTGATGATATGGTGGCGATGAGAGGGTGTTTTCTATGAGACTGTAATATTGATAGTGGCTGAAGCTCTGCCCTGGACTTTATGCTCGTAGATGTGACGCTTGGATATCTCAAGAGTCCATGTTGGGCCACGGCTGCTCCCTGCCCTTATATAGTCGTGACATTGTCTCGGGTAAGCTGCGTAGTGCAACTCGCCGTGGATGTGCAATGTAATCACAGCTGATTCTATGCATAGTAATTACTTTTCAAACCAGTAACACGACGGCTACAAGACTCAAACGATACCTTAGACAGGCAGCCGGATATCTGTGGACAAACTCCAGCCGCACCCAAGGGGTGCCGTCGTGTTGTATGCCATGCTGATGGTATGGTGGTAATACTTCGTATTCAGAAAACACTCGGCACAATACTTTCAGCTCTTCCCCGCATCGACGGTGGCATGTTCAAATATGGATACAGTCAATGATTGGCCACGGGGTATACGGCCCGCAATGTTAGTGCCAGGTGCGGTTTGCTAGTGTTACTGATGATGTCTGTATGATTTTAGCGGTATAACTAACGGCTTTACTACGGCCTGAATTTTCCCCGTCTCTAGTAGATTGCTTGCCGTGTAATCCGTCTTGCGCCATCGTGGTCGACCCGTTGGTGATACTGAAAGCACGTGTAGATTGTGTACGAGGGTTTAGCAGCGGTACGACCGAGTAGGTAAGACAAAAATGCAACCTGTGCTTACCCCAGAAATTACTGCCGACTTCGGAGACTTGTTATGTAGGTACTTGATCAACTAATTGACTTTCGTTGCAAAGTGATCATGGTCAGGTGGCTGCGGATGCCAAAAGTGTACCATCCTGATAGCTTCTCGTATTCCTGCTTTGGCTGCAAATGCAGCTCAGGCAAATCAACCCCATCACGATTAACCAGACCAAAGCCGCAGCCACCTGAGAAGGTTCAACCAGCAGTTAAGAGGAAATATACCAGTGTATCCCCATAAAAATTAGACCCCTCGTGAGAAAAAAAAATTAAGTGACGTCAGAACGTCTTTTCTCATCATGTAAGCTCAGAAAATTTCAGTCAGAGTTGGACGTCGAGAGATTGAACAAATAGTTCAAGAAATCTATTCTATGTCGTCGGTTGGTGGTGGGTCTAGTGTTCGGTAGCGACCGACTTGGCAAAGATCACGGCACCTGGGGTTGCATGTTGGCAGGGACTCTACTAAACCTTTGCAGTGGGCCAGGGCGAGTCAACGCCCAACTCAGCCCTACGGAGTACTTGTGGATTTCGTTAGCCTAGTCCCAGCATCAAGTTATTACATAGCTCTATCCCTCCAGAAGAGGCCCCGGAATGAGTTAGTCGCACGAATCATGCCATCTGATATTTTCTTCTTTTTTTGTGACAATCGTCGTCATGGAACCGCACGTAAGCCGGCGTCGGTAAAGGATTGTGAGGATTTACTGGTGCCCAGCCCCTATTGCTACTTCCATAGCGTGAAACCGCCCCACGCCGGGTCTGTGCGGGGCTGTAAACTCCTGCAACAAACATTTGGCCGTCGCGACTGTCCATCGCGCTCTGGTTAGGTCATTTTACAAACGGGATAAGAGCCTGACGGGTAGGTACCTTGGGCATGACACGAAGTCTACCCCATAAACAAACGATTGCGAGACATCATGGTTTGATTTATAGAATAATCCTTCCCCAAGCCAAGGACGAAATCCCATCACAAGTCAACGGCAAAAAGCAACGAGCTAGCTTCACTCCGTCGCCATAACCAACTCACAAGCTACACACCACAGCCATGTCCCAACAAGATGCGGATGCAGACGCGCCCGCCCCCATTGGAAACGCGCCCAACGTCCAGGACTTTGCCGTCTCATCTGCCTCTGGCAACGCGACAAATCCGTCTCGCTCATCCTCCCCCGCGACATCGCACAAGATTCCGACACAGCCCTTAAGCGCCCCCGCGTTGCCGACCGAACCTGCTCGGGTCCACTATGATCTTCATATCAACACCAACGAGGCCGACTTTGTCCGCAAAGCTTCTGGCCCGGCTAGGTCTGATACGCAGCTATCCTACTCGCCCATGACGATACGCCGTCGCGACCGCGCCATGACCTTCCGCAACGTCGAGGACTTTGAGGATTACGAGCTGCGAACGGGTTGGCACCCGGGGGCTGAGCCGGGCGTCGATCCGCGCAAGCCCAACGGTGGCCATGATTCGATGCCGAACCTGGAACACCCGTGTCAGATCACAGTGGTGGACTTTTCGCAGTCGCATATGGAGCAACATACCCTCGACAATGCGAGTCTCGTGAGATTCCTGGACAAGCCACAGCCCAAGTGGTCAAAATGCCGCTGGATCAACGTGAATGGACTGAGCTGGGACGTTATATCTGCGCTGGGGAAGCACAAGAACCTTCACAGGCTGGCCATTGAAGATATCATGAACACTCGGAACCGCACCAAAGCGGACTGGTTTGCAAACCATGCATTTATCATCCTTAGCCTGCAGAAGCTCGTCCACATCGAAGACAGCGAGAGCGAAAGTTCCGACGACGACACGGATCGTGATGCGAGCGACACGAGCTCTTCAGGAAGCAAGAGAAAACGTGAGTTGAGAAGGCAAAGACTGCATGCACATATGCTCACATTCCCGCATCTGCTCAACCATGCGTGTATGGTCAACTGACCCAGCAGCCACAGTGCCCCAGAGGATACGAAGCTGGTGGTCCAGCAAAGCGACCAAAAGCGATGAAAAGATCTCGTCTATAAAGTCTATGGAGAACGGGCTCGGTCTTGGTGATCCAGAGCTTAAAAAGCAGCAGACAGGATTCTCGCAAAAGTCAGAGCCCAACACCCTCCGGACCTTGCAGCGATACCATGGTGCCAATGATGTTCGGAGTGACTTCATGGAGAAGTTTTCCGTTCTAGCCGAGAGAAAGCTTGCGGTGATGGCCGAGCAAGTCTCCCTCTTTATGACTAATGATAATACGATAATTTCATTTTTCGAATTCTCTGCCCAGCAGGTTGAGGAGCCCATTCTGGTTCGGCTCAGCACACCGGACACTGTTTTACGACAGTCGTGTGATGCCTCCATGATCGGACAAGCTCTGCTAGACGCAATCATCGACCTGGCAATACCACTCACGGGGATATATGCCGATGTGATTGGGGACCTGGAACTTGATGTGCTCACAAGGCCTAACATTACTCACAGTAGGTGCTGCACTGACCATCGCCTCTCTACTTTCGCGTCTTTATTCGGTTCTGACAAGACCTGCAACCACAAGCCAAGAAGCTGTACATCACAGTCGGCGAGCTGAACAAGATAGTCAGCTTTGTGAATCCCATCATATCCCTGATCAACTCGCTGCGGGATCACAAGTCTGAACTCTTACACGAGTTCGCCGCGACTGATTTGCAAAACCCATCGACCGGTGTTGTCATTACCCCCCTGACCCACACGTACCTGGGTGACGTGCTCGATCATGCCGTGCTCATCGTCGAGTCGCTCCAGCAGCTGCGAACTCAGGCCGACGGTATGATCGGCCTCATCTTTAATACCATCTCGGCTTATCAAAATGAGAGTCTGAAACAGTTGACGTTGATGACTGTAAGTTGGCAACCTTCTCCTGACCGGCCGAGGAAAGGTGGATGCATGTCTAACACTAGTTCTTTAGATAATATTTCTCCCATTGACCTTTATCACTGGTTACTTTGGTATGAATTTTGAGCCTTTTGAAGTCCTGAAATACGATGTTCAGTATTTGTGAGCAGCAACCCTTGCCCTGTTGGATTGTGGGACCATGCACCAAGGACACGGCCATGGTATAATCTGAGCTTGTGCACGCATACTAACCAACATTTCGTGGGCCACAGTTGGAAAATAGCCATTCCTGCCGCCTTTGGGACCTGTCTGTTCGTTATGAGGGATATTATCTGGGAAAGCCTCACATCCCTCAAGCATAAGCACCTGGTAATCCGCCTGAAGAAAGACAAAAATCAGCGACGAAGACGGGCAAGGAGAAAGGCGAAAGCTGCATAGGACGTAACTGCTTCAACGTCTTCGGGCGACTGCCTACTATGATATAAAAATGGTTGTATGATTACCTGCAAGGCAAAGAAGACGTTATCAGGTCTCTTGAATGGACCTTTGGACGAGACGATTTGACAAAGAATCAGATATTATAGACTTTCACGGCCCGACAAGAATGGTAAGCTAGACCCTGTTCTACATTCCATGGATCCCATATAAGTACATGCGCTCTAGTTTCAAGAGCCTACCTGGCTCTACTGGACAATTTTGAAAATCTGGCTCCCATCAGCCGGGCACGGTCCCACCTCAAGCCTACCGTTGCCTGGAATGACACAAAGCTTCCCGTTATCACTCCTAGGGGCAAATTCAAAGGACGTCTGTGTCGCGTTGAAGGGGAAAGTCTGCCCCGAGTTCGTTCCACCCTCGCCAGCTGCCCTTCCGCCACAGCTAAACACGGTCACCGTGTCACCCGGCTGCCTCCTCGAGTCCGGGGAGACGCAGCCGTTGGTCAGGCTGCTGACCAGAAGCGCGGCCCCCTTGGCGTCGTTGTGCTTGCCGGCCGTTATCAGATCAAACTTTTCGTTCGGGGTGCCGGAGCAGTCCACCAGGGAAACGGGGATCAGGTTCTGTCGAAAGTCGCCGGCGGTGGGGTCCACGAACAGGCACTTGCCGCTGGACGTCTGGATAGAGACGCTCGTGAAGGCTCGCGTCGCCGTGCTGTCCCGTTCGTTGGCCTCTGCAGCCGCGGTCGGGTTGAGGGTCCCACCTGCTCGTGAGACGGGCACGGCGGCCGTCGGGTTAGGAATTGCCACGACGGCGTCACCGCTCCCACCGCCACTTCCCGGGGCAGCCGTTGGCGCTGCGGCGGGTTGCTCCGTCGCCGGGCGGCTTGTGGGTCTCGCCGTTGCGCTGCTGTCCTTGGTCCCGGTGGGATTTGCTGCCTCGCCGCTGCCAGCTCCGCCGTTGTTATTGTTGCCGTTGCTTGCGGCGCCGCCCAGAGTGAAAGTCTGACTGGCATCGCCAGTCTGGCAGGGCGCGACGTCAATGACATTGCCCTTGACCGTGAAGCATGTCTCTGGAGAATTGTCGGGACGGAACGTGAGCGGGCCCGCGCCTCCAGTAAATGGAAACAGCTGCGAGTTGGTCACCTTGCCACTGCCGTCGGCGCGGCCGCCGCACGAAAACAGCAGAGCCTGGTTGCCAGCCTTGCGGCGAGGGTCAAAGTTGAAGCAGGCCTGCGTCAGGGTGCTGACGACGAGCGCCGACCCAGGCACGTCGTTGTGGAGCCCACTTGTGATGACATCCCAGTTCTGGCCGTCTGTGCTCCCGCACTCGGAGACCTGGATTGGGGTGAGGTTGGCCCGGAAGTCGCCTGAGAACTTGTCGACGGATAGACACTTGCCATCTGACGTCTGCTCATTTGAAACGCGAAAAAAGTGGTTAGCGAAAATGAGTCTTGCAGCGGTGTTGTTAGAAACTTTTTTTTTTTTTTTTTTTTTTGTTTCTTCTAGCCTCGTACCTTGATCTGGACGCTGGAAAAGGCCCGGGTGGCACCGTTGTCCCGCTGGTGCGCCTCGACCGTCGCCTCCCCGTTTAGCGACGTCACTGTACGAGGCAAGTGTTTTATGGTGGCGGCCGATGTGAGCGTAGCATAGGCTGCAACTGCGGCAGAGAAGGTGAAGAGCATGGTGGCTGAGGTGTGTGATGAAAAAGAGCAAAAAGCCTCCTAAAGATAAAAGTTGGAGTTGGGTAAATCGGGAATAAAGGAATGAATGGTAATCTGCTCTGCAGGATGGTAGTGAAAGACTTCAAGGCAAAAAAAAAAGGCTGGAATGGCAAGAAGAAAAGGCCCTCGAGGCACGAAAAAAAAAAATCAACAATAGAGAACGAATGAACGGATCACGAGGGAATGCTGGCAACGCGTGTGCAGCAAAGGAAAGATTATAATGGCTCGAGTGGTGAGGCTTTTAATGTAGATATACATATTGATAGTTGCCTGGCTACCTACGTACTCTACCATTCTAGACTAGACTCAAGCTGCAACGGTCCGCAAGCGCTGTCATTGATCCTTCAATGGCTAGGCTAGTCTAGTTCAGGTGCCGACCAGCCCAACCAACCAGGGAGAGGAGGTCCAACCTAGGTTAGGTCGTGCAGTTTAATTCCAGGCGCCTAGAGGCCCTGCATGCTGCATGCATCCTTCAACAAGCCAACGTTCAATCCTGGAATTTTATTGCTTCAGTTTTGAAGAAGGAGGGAGGGAGGTCAGACATGTGTGCCAAAAGAAGAAACAAGCCACCGGCACCACAGTTTCGTCACGGCTTGGTGGTCGTGCTACATGAGCGAAGCTTTGGCGCTTGGCCTGAGCTCCAGTGAGGTGGTTTGGTTCATTTAGACAAGTGCACACCGTAATGAGGTATATATATATAGTGTAGCTCTAGTAAATAGAGTAAAGACGACAAGACGGGATGACAGGCCGGGGTCAAGGGCCCTCAATAAACATAAAGCTTCTTGATTGTTTCGATCATGATTAAAAGGATCAAGAAGGAGTGGCCCTGAAACCTGGACTTTGTCTGAAGGGAGCGCTTCCTCAAGGGGTGCAGATGAAGGATTGGCTGTAATCCTGAGCAGATTTGTTCAGTCCACCTTGGTTGGGGGTGGGGGGCGGCTATTTCGACCGACCCCTGAAACCCCAAAATTTCCCCGCTTTTCTTTTTGGTGGACGACTTTGATGTGCAAGTACACAAACAAGTCAAATCACCTAACCCTGAACCAAGACCAAGTATTGTAACTGGGACGCTTTTTCAAGAATCCAACACGGGCCAGAAAGCAGCTTCGGCAGCAACCAGCTCGTCCCACTTGCGCTTGGCCCTCTCGACAATCTGCTGCCGAACAGCCTCCCCCTCCCCTTCCCGTGCCACTGCTCTATCCAACACCCCTCCCAGCCTTGCGACAAACGCCGAAAAGTCCAGACTGGTCCAGTTGGGGATGAATTCCTTCCTGACCGCCCCTCCGTCCTGGTCCTCGCCCTTGTCGGCAGAGGACATGCTGATCTGCCGAGATTTTGCCCAGCTCCATGCGTCCAGGTAGACCCGCTCCGTTCCCCAGAGCACCACGGCGGCCTCGAGCCACGGCAGAGGTTGCGCTTCGCTGTGCTTTTGGGTCTGCTGCTGCCTGTCGTCCACCCCGGCGGCGCCGTGCCAACCCCTAGGGAACAGCGAAGCAAACAGGGCCTCGAATTGCACCAAGCCGGGCAGCTTGGCCGACTCGCTGACCCTGCCGTCCGGCCCCGTCTCGAGGGCGAGGTCTAGCCCGTAGCGGGCGGCGACGTCGACAAACATGCCCTGCTCGCGGCAGAGGCCGGCTAGGGCATTCGAGATCCAGTTTACAAACTCCACTTCTGGACTGGGCTGCTGCCCTGCCGGCTCGGTCGCGGTGGTCTGCGGCAGGTCGACGGCGTCGAGCGTGCGTCCGACCGCTTTGATGTAGCCCTGGATGTAGAGCCTGTCGTTGGCCAGCCACCGTCCCAGAAGTTCCTTGGACAGTCGGCCCTTGGCTGCGGCAAGGAGGAAGGGCGATTGCGTTGCTGCTGCGTAGGCCTCTGGGTTGGACTCGAGGAGGTGCTCGGTCAGTGACCATTGGGGTGTGGACGCCATCTTTTTTTTTTTCCTTTTCTTTTCTTGGGTTGCTTTTATGTTTCCTTTTGCCCTGCAGTTGTGCAATTCTGCCACCTGGTAATATTTCCAGCATGTCGCCAGTTTAAAGTCGTGGATCTGCAGCCCATTCAATGAAGATCATCTATCACACCAACCCCACCAAGCCTGGCAAGTGAGGTGCAGTAAGTACCTTTCCTCTGGTGTTTAAATTGACAAAACCATACTGGCTCGCCAAGTGGCAGCCAAGGTCTCCGAGAGTACCTGCTCAAGTCCATAGGTGGTTGTACGAAGCTTGAAAGCTCATCATGGCGTCATTCATCGAAACAATGCCCACCCACCTCTAACACTACTTTACTTTGTTCATCCAAAAAACCACTCGAAACTAAACACACACACACACACACACACATACTTTATTCAAAGGTATAAAATACTCCAAAAAGTAACATTTGATCCAACAGGACCCTCGTCCTGCAAATTCTAATCAAGTGACGAAAATCACTGCTTTTTCCTCGAGATGTATACATCAAGCCCACTTTGTACCACGAAGAAGCTCGTCGTCGCCTTCAGCGGCTTGCCAGGGTTGACTAGATGCAAGCTGTAATCCCGCAGCAACCTCGGTATCACTTTGTTCATCTCCAGGAGCGCTAGGTTCCTGCCGATGCATACGTGTGCGCCACCGCCAAACTGCATCATAAGATGTGGTCAACAAACTTGCACTTGTTTCTTCTGGGAGTATTGCTTACCTGGAACATGTATCTGTCCATCCTCTTTGCGTTCTCAGCATCCTCCAGCCACCTCTCTGGTCTAAAGTCCTTTGCATCACTACCAAAGACGCTTTTGTCTCGGTGCAGCACCCAGCCGTTGACTGCGACTCTAGTGCCGCCGCGGAAGAAGTGCCCATCGAGTTCGGCTCCCTCGGGAGGAACATTCCTGGTGATGTTTAGACCGACCGCCGGCCGCACGCGCATGGCCTCCTTGAGGCATGCCTGTAAATACGACAGCGTCTGGGCTTCGGTCCAGCTGAGGTTGCCCGAGGACGGGATGAGGCCTGAGGCGACGGCGCTGTTGATTTCGTCCAAGAGCTTCTCGTGCACACGTGGATCGGAAAGGCAGTGCCAGAAAAAGGACTGCATCGTCGAGGCCGTCGAGTCGGACCCAGCGAAACTTTGTAGCACAAACTCGTCAATATGAAAAATGTTTACGTACAAAGGAGCCAAGCACAAGCACAACACGGAAAAAAAAAAGAGTGAAAACTCAAACTCACATGGCACCGTGGGCAACGGCAAAGACATCACCCTCTGAGAACCGCTCTGGATCTTTGAGATGGCCCTTGATCAAACTGGCCAGGAGATCCTGCCGACCATCCCCGCCCCTCCACTTGCCTTCGCTCTCCTTGTCGAATGGCTTCCGGCGATCGAGCTCGCTCATGGCAATCTTTGTGATCGGGGCGTTGGCCGTGTTGAAGCTGGGCACAAACTTCCACAGCGGGTTCCGGCGGAGCAGGTGATCCACAAACGGCACCTGGCCGACGATGCCGTTGTAGCGCTGCGATTTGTCGATGGCCTCGATGGCGCCGTCGATATCCTTGCCCTCGGCGATGAACCCAAAACTCCGGCTAAAGGCGACCTCGCCCAGGACGTCAAAGGCGAACCAGTGCAGCCACGTACCCAGGTCCACGCGCGGGCCATCTCGGTCGTCGGTCGGCGCGTCGACGATGCCGTCGAGCTTGTGGGTCAAGGCCTCGATGGTGTCGTCGATGAAGGGGCTCAGCTGCTGCATGGCGGCCATGGAGTACGGGACGTTGGCCACCTTTTTTACTCGTGCGTGCACGTCCTCCCTTACCTCGGTGAATATCTACCTCGGGTGATCTGTTAGTTTGAAAACCGGCTCTTCTTCAGAACGAAAACAAAACGTGGCTGAAAAGTTCAGCCGTCTAGGGGGGTTGGGATGATACGGACATCTGGGTTCTCTGGCGGCGGGAACACGGAGTAGAAATCCGTCTTGGTGAAGCGCTTTCCAGCACTGAGCAGCAGCCTGGCCGCCTCGGGAGAAGATATGGAGATCTCGTTTGGGGCGATTCGCACAACGGGTCCGTACTTTTCGTGCAGCTTGATGTGATCAAACTGCGTCTGGGACGACGCCGTCGATATGACCTTCCACAGGCGTGAGACAGACGCGAGGAAAGGTCCTGGGTATTTCCTCAGCGGGGAGGCATATCGTCGGTACAGAGCACGGATGAGAAATGCAGCGGGTATAATGATTGCCCAATGGCTGAGAACAAAGCCAACTAGTCCGCTGACCAAGGGAGCTTTTGTAGATGTTTCGACCTTGACATCCATGTCGTCCATGTTGGGGCCAAGATTCTTCAAGAGAGGGGTAGAAGGCGCAAAAGATCAAGCTTGTATGTGTTTGTTTATCACTTGTAGGTTTTATATCTAGTTCTAGACTTCAAGAGAGAGAAAAAATAATACCATCGACAGGTGATACAGGTAATAAAGGGAAAACATTGTAGCTTCGAACGTATAAGCCCCTCCTGATGGAGCGAGAGCAGCTTTAAACAAGCTACTTCCCTGAGTTTGAATTAACTCAAACAGCGGCACTCCACCGGGAGTATCGCTGCATAGATCAGAAAACAGCTCATGGGCTGACGTTCAACACTTCAAAGGACAGGCGTGACGGCCGTGAACCAAGAAGCAGCTTTGTGCCACCCAAGGATGGTAAAATGTCCCCTGGTTCAGCGTAACCAAAAGCAGTTATGGTACTTAGTTTTCGGCGAGAAAAAGAAGGGTATTCAGCCAACCAGATAACTGCCGATGCTTCCCCTCAATAGTGAATGGATAGACCCCAAAACATGGGAGCAGGGATGGAAGGAGGAAAAGAACCCTGGGGCTAACCCCGATCTTTTTGTTTTCATCTGATCTGCATGGTCGGAAATACGGCATGATACGTGCCAATGCGTGGGGGGGAAGGATTATAGTTCGTAATGGATTTTGTCTAGTTGGCTGCTAAACTGTACAACTGCCGGGTACCAAAGTTAACGATGCTTTATCTTGTCTTGCGTTAAAAGCCATTTGGGAATTTGCAAGTCGGCCAAGTCGAGTCAGTCCCAGAGCTTATCAAAGTTCCCTGGGAAATTTATTTTTGTCGCTGTCGTGAGCTATCAAGGTAAGTTAGATTGTGCCATTGCTTTACTGATAAATAAACGATGTTGCGATTCAAGACCAGGGAGTTACTTGACAATATTTGAGGCAGCAGAAGAACTTTGGGGGACGCATCTTTCTCCAACAGTGACGCTATGACCAGAGGTTGGAGGGCTAGCTTGTACCAAGATTCCACGCTGCGGCCTTTCCCCGCGTCCAAAAAGGCAAGCTACCTTGTAGCTTGATTAGTCATATAACTACGCTAAGAAGGCAAGCTGCCAAGCATGTCTGATTAAACAGCAGCTAACTTTTTTTTTTTTTTTTTTCTTCGGTCTTGCTTAGCAATTTAACCATTGCCCAGCGGCATGCATGACATATGCAGCTGCAGAATAGCAGGTAGAAAAAATCCGACAGACCCAACTACTATTTCCGCCGTCATCTCAAAAAAAAACAAAAAGAAGACAAATAAAAAAAAAATACATCAGGTATCGGCAACTTCCGTACAAGAAAAAAAAAAACAATGACTAGAGTCCAGACCTGCCCAAACTCAGTGTCGGCCGCGAGGTTGTTCCTCCAGGTTGCCGCTCAGAGGACCTCGCCGCCGCGCTTCTTCGACATCTTCCTGCCGGCCTCAACCATTCGCTACTTTGCCACCAACACCAACACCATCAACAACACGGCCGCAACGCGCCGGCAGCTGAGCACCGGGGGTCTTCGCCAAACACCTCCGCACCAGCTGCAGCGGCCCCGCGGCTTCGGTCACCGGAGAAGACAGCACCAGCACCTGCCGCCGGCGCCACCGCCCACTCCGACGCTGGAGGGTATCTTGCCGCTGGTGGCCGGCCGGCGCCAGTTTTCTGCCACGGCAACGACCCGGGCCCACGAGACCAAGACTCTGTACAACCCGCAGGTTGACGAGGATGGCAACGAGATGAGGTTGGAGATAACGCCCCGAGCGGCTGAGGTATGCACACCCGGAAAGAAAGAGAGAGAGAAAGAGAAATAAAAAGCTTTCCCAAACCAGAAAAAAAAAAAAAAAACTAACTTGACACCCTCATTCGCCAGCGCCTATCCCAAATCATGACCAAGGACAAGAACCCCCGGCTCGCCCTGCGCATTCAGGTCGAAAGCGGCGGCTGCCACGGCTTCCAGTACCTGATGCGACTCGTCACCCTGCCGCCGACCTTGCCCACTGCGGCAGCCCCAGAGGCTTCGTCTGAGGGGGAGCAACAGTCGGTCGTCGGGGAGGACGATACCATATTCTACTATGCTCGGGACTCGGGTGCCGATCCGCTCGCCGAACCCAAGATCATCCTGGATCAGCCGTCGCTGGAGCTGCTCAAGGGCAGCAAGGTCGATTTCACCATGGAGCTGATAGGATCCCAGTTCAAGATTGTAGACAATCCTCTGGCGACGAGCAGCTGTGGTTGCGGCACCAGCTTTGATGTAAAGATATAGATACTAGGCAACCGAGGATTTAAAAAATGGAACTAATACATGGACATAAATACCTTGACAAACTAGCAACTCAAGCGAAAATATAAATAAAGCAAGTATCCTTCTCCATTCCACTGCCCCGGGGTTGGCCGCCAAGCGTGATCAAGGTCCCTCAAGACACTCAAAGAACGTGATGGCATTGTGGCCGGATATGCCATGTGCACAATCACTTGTGTTGACAGTACAGTCCGAGATACGTCATACAGAACAAACTACGTTTCACAACACTACACAGAAACAGCAAAGATAATCTTGATCACATTGGTCTGGGCCGGCGGAATCTCATTGAAATCATCAATTCCCTAAAAGCCCAGTTTGCTTTTGTGAACGCCGTGCAACCATGCCCTTTTGTATCAAAAATCATGAACTACCAACCCGTTCCCAGAAACCCAAAGTGAAATAGACTTAGTTCATCTGCCTGATCAGAGCGTTGATGTGCTCCTCACGGTTGCCAAGGTCACCACCCTCAATGAAGTGCTTGAACTTGCGGCTGCGGAAGCCACCAGTGGGGTTGCTGAGCTTGAAGGGCCACAGGAAGTTGGAGGCCTGCTTGAAGTTGGGGCCGACGGTGAAGATCTCGTGGATGAGATCCTCAATGCAGATGATGCCGTACTGGCCGAGGTTGGCCTCGATGATCGAGTTGTCGGTAAGAGCAATGCGCTGCTTGTCGACCTTGCCGTAACCGCGCTTGTAGATGAGCTCCTTGACGGTCTTGAGGTTGGGGTAACCGTAGGCAACCCACGGCTCAACGACCTTGATCATCTCCATGGTGGCCTTGGTAACACGGACGAAGCATCCGTTGTTGATCTGGAGAAGACGGAGGAGCTGGAGAATCTTGCGGGGCTTGGGGGCAATCTTGTTGATACTGTATCGAATAGGTTAGCACGACGCTCTCAAGGCAGTCAGTACGCGAGATCGACTTACCCCTTGATACGGACGACAAAGATCAACTTCTGCTCAGCAGGGACGTAGAAGTCGCCGGCCTGCTTGGCAACGCGGTTGAGGCGGATCTTCTCACGCTCGGCATCGCGGTACTCCTTGACGTACTTCTCAGCACGCTTGAAGATGACCTGGCGCTTGTCCTTGTTGGCCTGTTACATAGGATGGTTAGCATCGTTTCCAATTAGAAATCGCATGCCTCGTGTGGTGATAAGAAAGACATGTTGTCGTGTCAAGGGTCAGACCCGAAAGATGGTAATTTTGCAACAGCATCGACAGAGTCTAGTCGCAAAGGGTATGTTGTCCATCATTTCCTTGACACGACAACACCACACAAGGCTAGCACCGGTAAAGGCTCACCTTCTTGGTCTTCTCCTGCTCGGCGAGCCTCTCGGCGCGAGCTTTCTCCTGAGACTTGCGCTTCTTGAGCAGGGTCTCGGGGACCAGGATCTGGTCGTTGGTGGGGACGGTGCTATATTCACAATCAGATTAGTACGCAGTCCGGCATACACGAGGTATGGAGTCTGAGAGCGCCGGTTGAGAATTGCTGCCAAATGCGACATTCTCGTGTGGCTAACTCGAAGCTATGTATTTGATCGGTGAGATGGTCGCGCGTTCAAAGCCTTGTCGGCTAAGAACTCTGGACTCTGACACTCATCCGACAACGACCCTAGCCGAAGCCTTGGGAAGCTTTGCACAAATGCTTCCTCGAAGCTAGCAGGCCAATTTTTCAGGCCGCCATCGACGATTGGCAAGCGGCAATGATCTTGAGGGAGAAAGAAACATCATTCCCTTCATCCCCAACACCCTAAGCAACATCTCTCAGTCTGCAAACCATATTCCAGGTCTAGAGAAAGAGGGAGAGGCCAAGGAAGATTCGAGCTGGTACTGCAGCAAATTTTCTTCTCCCAGAAAAGGACAAAAAAACTGCCAACAGATTCCAGCGAGAGGACCACGACAATCTGCAAATCTCGCGTAGAACCCGCACGCACGTCGTACTCAGGGAGGGGGAGGGATGCCGTACGAAGACATATTGACTTTGGTTGACGGCGAGGACCTTCGAAATGGTCTTTTTTTGGCTGGCTCGGGACGAGTTTGAAGGAGGAAAAAAACCCAAAAAGTTCGTCTCCCTCTCGAGAAAAAGAAGTGGGAAACGTGAAGTGCGGAAAAGGGACATGGATCAAAGCCCCGCTGTGATCTGCACTTTGATTGGCTGAAATGTCGACACAACCCCACGTAGGGTTTGAAAAGCTTACTGCCTCGATTTCCCGCCCGGCCAAAGCAACGCTACTTCGAGTGTGGCATAGGAATAAAATTATCGACCTCACACTCCCGCAACCAAGCTCACTGTCGACAAACACCAAATATCCGCCAAACACTAACCAACAAGATGCCTCCCAAGAAGACTCAGCGTCCCGCCCAGGAGAACATCTCCTTGGGCCCCCAGGTCCGCGAGGGTGAGTGAAACTGCCAGCGTCTTTTCAATGGTTAAGACGCACCAAGTTCTCTTGGTGTCGTCTGCCATGAGCCTTCACGCTCGCAAGGATAACAGTATACTAACCGTAACCCCGCTATAGGTGAGCTCGTCTTCGGCGTTGCCCGCATCTTCGCCTCTTTCAACGACACCTTCGTCCACGTCACCGATCTGAGGTAAATAAACGCAACTCTTCCCGTCGACCGACCGAACATACAAAGCACGCGCACATACAAAATGGCGGGGCGGGTTCATGAAGATTGCCCACTTAACCGCCCAGTCCGTGTTGGGTCAATGTTTGGATCGGGAGCACACAAGATACACTCTGGTGGCTTCTTGCATAGGCTAACATTCTGGGTGATTCCAGTGGCCGCGAAACCATCTGCCGTGTCACCGGTGGAATGAAGGTCAAGGCCGACCGTGACGAGTCGTCACCCTACGCCGCCATGTTGGCTGCCCAGGACGTCGCCGCCCGCTGCAAGGAGCTGGGCATCACCGCCCTGCACATCAAGATCCGTGCCACCGGTGGTAACGGCACCAAGACCCCCGGTCCCGGTGCCCAGTCTGCCCTCCGTGCCCTGGCCCGTTCCGGCATGAAGATTGGCCGCATCGAGGATGTTACCCCTACGCCGTCCGACTCGACCCGCCGCAAGGGTGGTCGCCGTGGTCGTCGTCTCTGAGTTTGTGCGCAGATTCAGAGTGGCGTACTTCACGATCAGCAACGAACAAAAAAAAAGTTTATGGATGGGATGCACAAGGGTCTTGGTTGGTTTTATGGCACTGTTGGGATTTGGAACTTCTTTGCGGCGTTGACCATTACGAGGAGGACGGCATTGGCTTGCCTGGTCTCCAAATTTCAAACATTCCTGGTCACATGATGTCTGTTGGCACGACCGCGGAAATCATAAGATAGATAAAAATCACCATGATGGTTGAATGAACCTTGATACCCGCCCGCGGCCTAAATAACCACCTGTCAATCCAGCGCGACGTCAGTTCAGCAACATTCATGCAGACTGCCTATCTAAAGTCATATGTGAAGCCATTGCCATGTTTTCCATGGCAAGTCCGACCAAAAGTTATTTTAACCCGTGTGAATAATGTCTTGCTATCCGCCCACAGCGCCAAAATGCAGCCGTTCCGACAGAACATGACAGCCTGGACTCTCTACATACGTATCACAACCTTTTGTCTCAAACCCTTGGGTTTGTCGTCTTGTACTCAGGCTTGAGCTGCCAAATGCCACGCATTGTCGACCCAGACTTGTCCAACACCGCTACCCTATGCAATGCCTCCTTGAAATCTGCCGACTGCTTAGGGCCGGTGCAGTACTGGTTGAAGTGGTCCACCAGCGCCTTGGACGGTGCCTGGCCGCCATGTCGCCTGATGAACGGAGGTATCATGCGCATAAAGTCGTTTGTGGCATAAACACCAGGGGTGCCAGAGCGCGACGATGACCCTGACCCCCTCCCACCAGCACCGATGCCGTGCCGGTCTGCAAGGCTAGATACTATCGAGCTCGAGCTAGTTCCTCCTCCGCGGCCACGCCTAACATTCGGCGCTGTGGGCCTCCCGACATCGCCAACCTCTCCTGTCCATGTCACACGCCCAGGTTCGACATGCCGTGCTCGCTCCGCCGCGCGGCGAAGCGAGGCTGCAGCATCAGCAGCGATCCGCTCTGCCTCTTTCTTGAGCATTTCACGGCTGGCTTGGGGCTTCTTGCTCCCGCCAGACTCGTTCATGATAACATCGTGTTCCAATGTGCTGTGTACAGACCTCGAAAAAATCCCCTGCATGATTCTATCTTCCTCATTCTTTGGTTTCTCTTCATTTTCGTCTTTGAAATCCTCGAGGCCTGCAACACCAGCGATGCTCCGTAACTCCTTCTCGTCGTCTTTGGGGTGCTCGCTCTTGACCTGCGGGTTCATGGCTGGATGTGATGGGGCGTGGTAAGAGTCTGAACCTGGAATGATCACCGTGGAAGCGCCTTGTGCCACGTTCACACTTCCGCCGTTTGACTTGACCTCGCTGTCCTGGAACATCTTTCCAGTCTCGGTTTTGCCATTTTCGTGGGATGAAAGCGTGAACAAGTCGTGCAAGTCGTTCATTGTAGCAAAAGCGGTGCGCTGAGACGGATCCTTAAGAACCTTGTTTGTGAGAAATTGTTTGAAGATCTGCCGCTGGTATATCTTCTCTTCGATTGTTCCGGCTGTCATCAGCCTGTAGATTGTAACCTCCTTCTTTTGTCCAAGTCTCCAAGCACGCTCTCGCGCCTGCACATCTGTCGAGGGATTCCAATCTGGATCGTAGATGATGACCCTGTCTGCTCCCGTAAGGTTCGTCCCCAAGCCTCCTACCTTGGTAGTCAGCAGGAACAGGTCGATCCCAGGAGAGTTATTAAACTGGTCAACCATGGCTTGCCGGTCCTTGATGGCTGTTTTTCCGTCCATCCTGAGGTAGGTGATGTCGTCTTGTTTCCTCACGAAATCCTCCAGAATATCAAGCATCTGTGTACCTTGCGAGAAAAGAAGGGTTTTGTGCCCGAATTTCTTCCACATTTGCAAGAGCGCCTTGACAACTTGCATCTTTCCCGACTTGTTGGCACTACCCCAGTTGTAGTGGTGATCATTCCGGAGGCTAGGTTCCACAAGGTCTGGATGGTTGCAGACTTTCCTGAGGTAGTCAATACCAAACAGAGACTTCCTGGTGCCGCTGAGGATCTGATCCATAGCCTGGGAGGCCAAGAACTGTTCATAAGCCTGCCTCTGTGCCTCGGTCAGCCTGCAAAAGAGAACTTGCTCGCTCTTTTTGGGAAGGTCTGTGGCAACATCAGCCTTGACGCGTTGTAGAAGGTAAGGGCTGATGGCATCCTTGAGCGTTTCTGCACATTTCTGGGCAGCCATAATCTGGAGGTTCGTAGCGTTGGCATAGCCACCCATCTTGATAGGTATTTCGATATTGTTTCGGAATTCATGCAAAGTCCCAAGACGCATAGGGTAGATGAAGTCAAACAATGACCACAGCTCAACCAGGTTGTTCTGGATCGGAGTCCCTGAAAGGATAACCCTGTTGGGAGTACGCAACTCTTTGCAGTATACTGTCAATGATGTATTCGGGTTGCGAATCTTGTGGCCTTCGTCAAGCACGGCATAATCCCACTCGACTGGAATGAGAATGTTTCCGTAGGTCTGTAAACCAGCATAGGTAGTTACCAGGACGTGGCCGCTCTCAACCACCCGATCAACAATCCTTTTTGCTGCTGCAACACCTTTTGACTTTTTGGACTTTCGTGTGGACTCGTCCGAGGAGTAACTGTCGTCATCATCCTCGATCCGGCCCTCATTCCGAATATCATACATTCCGCTGCCGGATGAGTGTAGGATTGAGACTCGCAGTGGAGGCCACCATCTGTGAAACTCATTTACCCACTGCTGAAGTAGTGTGGCCGGGGCGACTACGATCACAGGCTTCTTTAGCTTCTTACTGTAGTGTAGGGCGGCAACGAAGGATATCAGCTGTACTGTCTTTCCCAGACCCATTTCATCGCCGACGATACCGCCTACGTTCTGTTCATAGAGCTCGGCAAGCCACCGAACACCTGTTTTCTGATAGTCAAATAATGCAGGGTATATATCGCCTGGGAGCTTCAGGCCGTTGTCGAAATGATGATCGGGGTGATCTGGTAATGGCTTCCACCATTCCTCTGTTCCCTTGTCGTCTTCGGCAGTGCCTCCGTTTGCTAACTGGTAGCGTATACGAGCGTCTCTTCTCCGCTTGACCCAGATGTCGAGCCTCCTTTTGTAAACGGCCGGACTGCCATCATCAATCCCGCTGAGGTCGACTGCGCCATCCTTGGTCAACCTACTCTTGACTCCATTCTTACGTTTTCGGTCGGTGAAAAGCACACCAACCAAATCGAACCCATCATCCGAGGCTTCTTCTGCCTCGTCTGAGGACGCGCGGCCCGATGAAGGTCTGAAATCGTCATCTGAGCCAACCCGGGGGGAGCTGCTTGCTTGCTGTACCTTGCGCTTTTTCCTGGGGCGTAAAGAGAACTCTGACTCGACGACAGATTTGGGAAGTTCTTTGGCGTCGTTGGCAAAGCCAGGGGCCCGGAGGTTTTGATGTGATTGCGGCGCTTGTGCATCGAGGCTCTCCAACTTTTCAGCTGCAGCCTCATCCTCGGCTTCGATAATGGCGTCGGCGAGATCACCTTCAGCTCCAGCAGGCCTATCCCCTCCAATCCTGGCAAAAGGTGTGATCTTTCCCGTCCGGATTAGATACTCACGCTGGGTCTCGTTCGGTAACCTCTTAGAGAGAGAACCCTTGCCGTCCGCCGTGGTGTTCTCGCCCTCCGCCGCATGTCTGCGCGCGATGCGTTCACTCAAGTCAAGGATGTCCCTGTTTATCTGATCAATGTCGCTCCTCGCCTTTTCGATGTCTACTTCGACTCGCTGAAGGGCTGCATGTCTGAGGGTTCCGCTATCCTTTTTTTGGATCAACGTGTTCAGTTTGTCGGTAAGCTTGGTCTGTTCAGCCTTGGCTTTGATGATGCGTTTTTGATCTTTCTGATCTTCAACATCTATCAGTGCCTCGTTGGCCTGCTTGGTGATGTCCCGTTCGAGCTCGTCCTGGTCGCGCACATTTGCGGTAAGACCGGCCAAGGCAGATGCTTCATCGTCGGCCTGAGGTGGCATGGAGTTTGTCACGGTTGATGCAGCGAGCCCCTCGTCAGCAGTTACTGACTCCCCCGACAAACCTCGCTCATTCTCTTCACCCGAAGTCATAGTTGATGAGCAGTCTGTTGCCTGCCTGGGCTTGTATTGGGTGAACAAAAACCCTCAATTAAAGCAGTCTAAACCAGTCCCACGGTTAATCTGTCAGAATCGAATGACAGAATAATCCTGCCAAGAGGCAAAAGTGAATCTCCTTTCGGACCAGATCAAATCCCTGATGATATCGGGTGGGGGGGTAGGTGTCTCTCGGCGAAGACCCTCGGAGTTGCGAGTAATCGCGTCGTTGGCACGAAGGCACGTGAGTAATAGTACGTCTACAAAGGATGGTTCCATGACATCACGATGTCAAAAAGTGGAGGGGTGACTAATTCAGCCCTAACCCTACATACAGCAATACCATGCAGCAGAAAAAGTCAGACACGCCAGAGTAGGGAGTTGGAACCTGTCACATGTATATCCCAACGTAGGCACGTCTAGACTTTGGACCCATTTGAATTTGGGTTTGGGAACTTAGGAACTGCGAGTCTGCTGTAAGCTTTTTCCCAGTAAAACAAAATTGTGGTTCATCTACGTCGTACCATCCTATTCTTGTGGCGAACACACCCTCGTTTTAGCAGCTAGCACCGAGTCGACTCAGATGACCCAAGTAACGAGAAATCCAAGGAGACTTCGGGGCGGGGAGACGATAATTAAGGTTCAAATCGCGAGTGTGACGCTCAGGCTGTTAACAGTAAACGGAACAGAACAAGTGAGCCAGTTCATGTCTAATCATCCATGCTGATGTGCAAGCGAAACAACAAAGCGCCCGCCCATAAAAAAGGATTTGGAACGCATACGGTTCATCTCAGTTAGAGATTACCGAACCTGAAAATCATCGGTTGATTGCATGGCTATGGAAGAGAATGCAAGACGAAGCGAAGATATCATCATCTCGGCCTCGCCGTCCGTCAATGAGTCTTGGTGAAAATGCTTTGCTTAACTTACCGTGTGCTGTCAGGTAGACCTAGCAGCCAACTGGCTTTCACCTAGATGCCTATCGACGTCAGCTGTCTAATTTAGCTTTGATTCAATTGGACTCAGGGTCCTACTATGGGATGAATCCGTGGAGATAGGACCCGGCCATCCGGAGTTGATTTCAAAATACAGAAACGGTTGCGAAATCTGACGAAAGGATGCCATGGCTTCGTATTGAAGCCGATAATTACTCAACAGGCAGTCTTGGTTGTAATTTCTGATTCAGCAATAGAGTCGACCCCCGATGAAATTGCCGAAGATCATGCATTATGCGTAAATCACTAGCGTGGTCGTTAGTGAGAGGCTGAAGTGGGCACATTGGTGGGGCGTTCTCCAGGGACCTGAGACCTCAACCGGCCTCCTCGTCTGCCTGCAGCGAGCACGGAGTCGACTTCGGGAGATGCCGAATCTTGGTGCGACTCTGGCATCCAGGCCGTCAATGATCTGATTGATGATCACACAGGCCGTGGCACCGCTTGAGCCCTGCAAAACAGAGAAAGAAAGCTCTGGTCAAACATTCAAGGTCGTCCAAAATTACCGTGTTTGTAGTAGCATTCCCCCTCAGTCAGCGCCAAACGAAACCCAAAGTCCACATAACAACCCCATCGGTGACGCTCGCTACGATTTATCTGGCGATTTGATGTCCACAAGGAGAGGCCGATGGTGGGGGACAGGAGAAGTACTGTAAACAAACTGTACCTCGCTAGCAAATCTTTTGGGTTCAATTCTTCATTAACTTGCCCAGGGATAATCATTCACCGAACAAATTAATCCCAAAAAGGGCTTTCTTATGGCCGGAGCCTCTGGGGGGAAAGATCCCGAGTGGCTGTGTCTTTTGGAATAATGTGAAACCCCATCATCTTTTGTGATATGTCAGCAGCATCTTTAGATTCATCGTCATCTTCTTTATGCTTCTTCTTTCCAATGTGGAGACCAACATGTGCACAAGGACCTTTCATCCACGACATGACATTACATTGTAAGTTTGGAACCAATGCATCCCTTTTCTTTGCATACTCCGGTTTGGCGAGTCCAAATTTGCCTAACCAGGAACTTTCTGGGGTGTGCAGGAGTGAACCAGATCCAAAGACAAATCAAGCGATGCTATAGGGCACAGTCTTGTCGACAACTAATTTCTCCCCCGCATCTATAGCGCAGGTACAGAGTACCAGTTAGGGAAGGGTGTGCGTATGTGTGCGTGATGTGTCGCCATTTCTAAGATTACAATTTACAAACGTGATGGAGGGGCTGTAAAAAAAAAAAAAAAAAAAAAAAAAAAAGATAAAACGAAGATGAATTAATAGTCCGCCGAGAACGGGGGTTGTGATTCCGATTAGCTTCTTCTCGAACGTTTCCTTTGACCTATACAGTTTAATTGTCTAGTTGATTGCCGGAATACTGTACCTTATGTTCCTACATTAAGATGAATTAAGATGAATTAAGATATGCTAGATAAGGTATTAGGTATATTCTACCTCCTTTCTCCTCTACTCTTTACTCCATACGTCCACACCAGCCTGTCGCATTATGACCGTTACATTCCCGATGGAAATTGTCCCTTATGGAACCCCTCACCAACTGCTATACCGGTTATAATACCCATGCATGGTTTTAGAACGTGTATAGTAGTAGCATCAATCCATATACTGCGTATTCTTTTCGTCTGGGTGGTGTGGGTGGTTTGAATCGACTCGCAATCCCTGAATCATGCGTTGAAAGTTCTGTAAACGTTAAGTTATATATTATATGTGCAACTATTCCCCCATACTCTCCGTCAACCAAAATATTTGAGCATCTGTCTTTTCTGACTGGTCATGGCAGATCCAAAATCACGTTTAAAAATAACATCCAACTACTGTGTGTATTGTTCTATGACTATCTCAAGTAGCAAACCGTGGGTCACACCACAGTGCTTTGTTTTGGCAACTCAGCCAACTCAAAGGATCCTAAGAAAGTACTTCTAAATTGCGATCATGTACCATGCGAAATCCTCCGGATTTTTACTATATTTGTTGAACTGTGGCCGTGCATACGGACAAAAAAAAAAGAAGGTTCGTGACGGGAGGTCAAGTCGAGACAATTCTATTGTCCGCATCGACTCAGGAACTGTCGTATATAGCCCTACTGTCTACTTGGGTTCTCCCCGCAAACCAGGTTTGATCACTCCAAATATACGTTGCAGGCAAGGTATTGGGGCATCCGTATAATGAACAGCGCTCGCAGGTGACCAAGCCTACAAGCTGGTACCCTTGTCCGGGCTGTATGCTGTAGCGTAGTGTCTGTCGCGCGAAGTCAGTAGCTGTCAGGGAGCTGCGTGGTAATCAGTTGACGCAGCACTGTGCCAGACTGGACTACTATAGTACGTTAGCTGGGAAGTTCCCAGCGCTTGTCGTAGCCTGGTGGATAGTCCCCACAGTTCTCCAACATGATACTCAAAATTCCAAATTATCCCGACAAACCAAAAAGTAAGGCGGATAATAAAGAAGCAACAAATCTCTCGTACTCATACTGTCCTCCTGTGAAGTAATTACAAGCCTCTTTTCGAATTAATGACCTGCTTCTTGTAGATCCAACTTAATGACGGCCCTCGCCTACAAGGGCAAGTATCCACAATATCCGCAGGAGCTGCGGAGGCAGGATAACCGACCAAGACGCAACACGGTCGCGAATTGCACGCGCCGTTGTGCAAGCCGATTGGCACAGCGGCTAAGGAGGGAAGCCCCCAAGCCCCGCTAGAAGCAATTTCCATTCTTCTAGAAGCAGCGCAGGGAGCAGACGAGGTTTCAAGACGGAGCCAAGACAAGCCTCGCCCAAGGTCCAAGGCACCCTCCGCTCAGAAGCATAATTCATCAATCTTATTGCCAGGCTCCGTGAAACGTTTCCCGTTCATGCGACTCCCTGGAGCATCCTCGACTGCTCAATGCTCCCCTCCGCATAGTCGCAGCCGGTCTCATCCATGACCACTTTTGCCAACCGCCAATCGGCTCATTTCTGCCGCCCAAAGACGCTCACCATCGCAATCTTGGACTCGCCGACGGCTAGGATTTTCCACAGTTTTATCAGAATTTCCATCCACAGAACTGGATGGGCGTACCAGAAGCTAGCTGGCTCGATTTGGGCTTGCGGCTACGAAGCCCTGCAAGCCTCCTCCTCCTATAGGAATTTTTTTTTTTTTTCTCACACACCTGTCGAGAGGCTTAGAGCAGACGGGCGTGTTGTCAGAGCTGCTGACGCCTTGCTGACAAGCTGTCGTATGGGGTTACATGGTAAAAGCTTTCCCGGACATCTCTCAGACTGAGAACCGTCTGGAAACCCACTAGTCAGCCTGTCGGTTCCTCAGCGAGCCCTCATCTTTCGTCCCATAGTTCATCGCTCATCCAGGATCGCATAGCCTAGTTGCATGACTGCCATCTCAACGACCTGACGCTTCCAGCTAATCAGAGGGATCAGACAAAGCCCGGCCTTGAACATCCATCCAGACATCAGCCGCCTGAACCGAACATGTCTGTCCTGTCACCTGCTGGCCGCCCCGTATGCCTATGTCTCAAGGGTTATCCCTCTAATTGAACTGGCAGCTGCCTGCTTTGACTGCTGACTGACGCCTGACAGATCTCATTGATATTGGATCAAAATAGGGCAAAATAGGGAGCGGCTGTGTGCCTGCCACTATACCTCCGTTGCGAGCCAAATCATGTGTCTATTCGGGTCGTATCATTTCCAATTCCCCCTTTTTATTTCCCATCCTTCTCGAACATTTCCCGCTGGTCAACCCCTGAGAACTGTCATTCGCCAATCTCATCGCCCTGTCTACAGCACCCTCTTGGCTGGACGGGGATCAGATTCAAGTACGATGCGCTATCTTTCACGTCCCCTCATCGTCAAGGCTGGCACCCGTGATCTCCGCTTTGTTCTGTTATAGCCCATCCCTGGTCTGTTATACCATCCATTCCCATGTCCTTGAACCCAGCCCACTTCTCAACCACAAGTACCGCCCGTCGAGCTTGACGTACCCCCCTCCTTAGCTTGCTGGCCCTCTTTTGCTGGACAGCCAGTCTCTGGTTTTTCTTGGTTCACGGAGATTTCTTACCCGCAATTGCGCTCTCAGTGAACACCTCGCCTTGATCAGGCTATTGGACCGTGATCATGTCGATGCGCTGCCAGCTGCGCGTAGCTTGGTAGAGGTCCCAATTTACAGCAGAGTAAGTACCCATCGTCATTCCAGGGTATTCCTTTCCAGCTCAATGCTCTTCTTTTTTTTTTTTTTTTTTTTTTTTTTTTTTTTTTTTTTTTTTTTTTTTCTTCCTTCCAGTTCTTTCCCCCCACACCGCTTCGCCTCCTCGACCATCATCGGCTCTGTATCGTCTGCTGTGTCCCCGCTACAGTATAGCGTCCTCTTCCGAATGCATGGGACCTCACGTTTCAGCATGAATTCTCCTTTCGGCTTGCACAGTTTTGTAACCTTGCCTGCATCTTCCACACCTTGATCTCTTGCCCGCCTTTGAGCCCTTCTCTTTTCGGTCGACCGCGAAATCACGCATCCAGGTCCCGTTCCTAGCCCCTGCACACCTAGAGTCGCAATCCAGCCACGCCCCTCCCCACTCTCGACCCAAGTTGCCTACTTGGTATCCATACTCCTCCCCTAGGAGAACTACCTGGCAGGCTAGATTATCTGCCTACCCTACCCTGTTACCAGGGGGCCATGGTCGCTGGCAGGCGTTTGTTTCTATTCCGGTTGGTAGACCATGGCATAAGATCCCCAAATTATGCTACCGTCATCGCTGCCCACCTTGCTCGGGAACACCACTTTTCTGACCCAGGACCTTTTTTACGTACCGTACGAAGTACATGCTGCTTTCAATCTTGTTCCGGTGCAAAACATTCCCTTTCCACTTTGCTGGGCCCTCCTCGTCTTCTACCCGAGCAGATCAGACGATATAATGCAGCCCTTGCCCACCCAAACCCTGCTATAATAACTTTTGAGTCCCCAACCCACACTAATACGCCCACACCGGTATCTCCACCAAACCACCAATAGCACGAACTGCGAGAAGTAAAAAAGGCTGGGGGGCTCGCACCGAGACCTACAGTAGAAAGTGGGCGGAGATCCTCATCATCAGACACTCAAGAAACCGTTTGGAAATACGATTGTCTGTTAAAAGGATCGCCCCTCCCTGCTACCAGTCTATAGTTTCTATTTTTTTTTTCTTTCGTTGAGCTTAACCTCCCCCATACACACACCGACAGAACTACAAGGTTCTTCAAGAGTGAGTGGAAGAGCAAGCCTGTGGATATACAGAACAGAAACAGGTGCAAAACGCGGTCAACAACGACGATCGATACAGACATATGTGCTCTCCCCGACATTTATCGACGGCTTTGACATTACTACCAAGCGGGGTCGATAGCAGCTGCATATCGGGTCTCTTCCTTCAGAGGCCAAGGCGAGGGCCAGTTCCAACAGTTGACCTCGCAACAGCCCTCCGGGGCTCGCAATTATCATTCTTTCCATACAGACTCCGGCAACCAGCCAGAGCGGTTCGCTCTGGCGGACCCCATGCATCGGCACGCTGGCGGGCCACTATAGAGTTCAGGCGGATTACAATGACTACTCACCACAGGAGTCGCATCCGCCGCAGCAAAGCCAGTCATCGCATGCCTACGAGCCGCACCACCCACGATCCCTCGCAGGTTCGTCGACACTGCACGACCCCACGGAGCATCACAGCCATCATGTGGCGGCGCACTCACATCATCCTCCAGCCCTCCATGGACTGCCACAGCATCGCCAAACTCCATCCCACCACCACCCGGTGCTGCTAGACCCGGTGCAGATGAGCACCCACTCGGGTTCGAGGCATATAGGACACCAAACGCCGACGCAGTATGGGGCTGGCCCGTCTCCTCATTCCGTGGTCCCGCCACCGCTCTACCCGTCAATGACACCGACACAGTCAGGCCCGAGCGGTGGTATCAAGCGATCCCGACCCGATGATCTCGATCTTTCAGTGCCCGGAATCGCCGAGCTTGACCAAGGTGAGATGGACTCCATTCAGCAGTCGCAACACATGGGCGCGGCATATGCACAATCTGCATCGACGCCTCAACACCACCACCATCGGATGCCTGAAACCGGTCCTCCCTCAAAGATGATGCGTCGGGATTCCCAAGGAGCAGGTGGCGTTGGTGGTGGCGCGCCAAGCGTGGTGGGCCAAGCAGGCATGCCACCTCCGGCCCAGAGACCCAGAGGACCAAAGTTAAAGTTCACTGCAGAAGACGATGCGCTCTTGGTGGACTTGAAGGAAAACAAGAGCCTCACGTGGAAGCAGATTGCTGAGTTCTTCCCTGGGAGGTCCAGTGGCACACTCCAAGTGCGCTACTGCACCAAGCTCAAGGCCAAAACGACGCAATGGACCGAGGAAAACGTAAGGGCTCCCCATTCCGTGGGATAATACTCACGAGTCTGTCTTTTACTGTACTAACAAGACGGTCTGCACTACAGGATCAGAAACTTCGGACAGCTCTGCAAGACTACGAGAGGGAAAAATGGAGGATTGTGTCTAGCAAGGTAGGCACCGGCTTTACACCAGCTGCTTGCCAGGAGAGAGCCATAATTCTAGAGGGAGGCGCGCCGCATGGACATACGCTTGGAAGTCCCTTATAGCAATCAGCGTCTCCTCCAGGAGCCTCAGCTTCTGGAGGGGACACCACCGGATACACGCATCAGCCAGCGACACATGAATCATCACACACCACCGGAGCTTACACCCATCAACCACCAGCCTCCGAGTCGGGACTTCACTCCGGATACTCAAACCCGCCGCCTGCCACACACGCCCCCAGCCACCATAATATCTACCACCCCACCCAACTTTAGTAGTCAAGCTCGATGAAAGTTGGGGACCGGGATAGGCTGATTATGCGCGAAAAGCAAAATATTCACGAAGGACCAGCATTCCTTCTCTACCGGGATCAGGTCTCTGCGGTGAGACCGACATACATACAGCACGGACAGCTTAGCGCCCCATGACTTCTGAGCGCCGTGCCAGCATCCTTTCACGGGGAATAACTGCCTAAACCAGCAATGTTCTGGGTCATTCAGCTTGGCCAGCCCCCCAAAGTTGCGACCTTGCAACTTCCTGCCTCTTGGCCAATTTTTCTTTTGCCGTCTTTGATTTTCCCCGACTACCCCTTGTTTCCTTTCCTATTTATTTTGTGGACCAAGACCTGAGATCGCTCGTTCTATAGATGTTCTGTTTTCCTTGTTTTTTTTTTTCTGTTTTTTTGTTTTTCTTTTGTTTTTCTCTTTTCTCTTTTCTTCTCTTCCTGTAGTACGGCTCGGCTTTGCTTCAGGCGGGATAATTTCGAGATACCCTCCCCGGCCCGGCAGCATGTGTCGATGATTTTTGCAGAAGATGGTTTGTTACACCTTTGATATTGTCTTGTTTTGTCTTCTCTTTAGGATATGTGGTGATGAACATAGAAAAGGGGGAATACCCGGATGCATTTTGACAAAAAATTTTGCATTTATATCAGAGATATGGATTGGCGCGCGCACATAATATGATAGTCACGTTTTGTACCAGTCGCATACTGTGCACTTTTTGTTTACACTACTAGTCTAGAGGCTATTTCTAATTTAGTGACTTTTGCTTCGCTACGGCTGGTCTGCTGGAAGATAGGTACCTAAGAAGGTTTTGTGGGAGAAAGCAGCTGAGGGGAAGGGTCCAAAAGCCCCCCCCCCCCCCCCCTGTGATGTTGGGTGCCAAGGCCGGTGGCAGTGGAGGTTAGCAAAAGAGCCCACAAAGGATGTCGTACAGCACTCGGGTGTAGGGACGGCAAAGGGGGGGGGAGGGGGGACAAAAAAAAAGACTTATTTGCGAACCCCAGAGCTGGCCGGTGTGCGACTCATTCATACATGGTACATGGATTCTAGTGGAGTTTATATATCATGCTATCCACCGACGATATACTAAGTATGTCCGTCCTATTACTGACCGTAGTCTTATGAATAGGCCAACCAAGATTTTGCAAGATCACACGCGGCGGGAGGTTGTGAGACGCATTACAATACGACCAACATGGACAATTACCCCAAATTGGATAATTCTGCACAATCCCAAAGTGCTGACACATGCGGAATTATTGAATTTTATTCTATTTTTTTTTTTCCATAATTTCTTTCTTCACCCCTCTGTGACGTTGTCAACGGAGCGTCTTTTTATTCTTCTTTATTTTTTTACTATTATTATTTTTCTTTCAACCCCTTCCCCTTGTCTGTCCGTTCGCCTCATAAACATTAGGCTTCGGGAAGGGTCAACAGCCTCAAATGCAGGTTAAGCAGGCCAAAAGCCAATTTGAACTGCCGTGGGTGTGTAGCAGCAGGTGGGTGGCTTGCGAGGAGGCAAGCGCGCAAGCGCACGGGTCTTCGGAGGGGGGGCAATGGAACCGTGACAGCGTGTGTGGGAACCGGAATGAAACGCTGTACTACTGTACTACTGCTTTGCAGCAGCATTAAATGCGGAGATTGGGCACAGAGACAGAAGGGAATTTAAAGTACTCGGCTAAGAAAGAAAGGGAGGTTTGCGCGTACTGTACCTGGACCTGTACATTTTGGCTTACCTAGGTAGGTAAGTGTACCTTATGTTGCCTTACCTTGGGCGCTAAGGGGCAGCTACTACCTTGCCTTACCTACCTTACCTAGTAGGTAGGAGGACCAGTGGGTGGATAACTGCTTTTTTTTTTTTTTTTTTGTTTTGTCTGGAAATTGATTGCCGTGGTAATAGCTCCTCCCACGGTACAAGCTTTTTTTTTTTTTTTTCTTCTCTTTACAGTAGGTACTCCTTTTTGTTTTGTTTTATTTTTGTTCTATTTTTTTCTTGGTTATTTTAATTCGCTAGGCATTTTAGTTTGGTTGGACCAACCAAAACTGCTTTATCAGATAAATCTGGCAGTCCGTATCTCGCTTATGCTTGACGCCAACCGCCGGAGAAAAAATCGACTTTCGAATCGGGACTTTGCTGCGGGGAGGCGCTTGGGTCATTGGCATTCTTTGCCTTCCTCATTCTTCCTGCCAAGCCTTGATAATTCACTGACCTGTTGTATCCTGACCCTTTTTTTTTGCCAATACTTTCCTTTCTTTGGGTGAATCCAAAACCCCCTTCCTTGTTCAATGAGGAACAATTGCTGATCCTTCCCTTTATGTGGAGACATAACCAACACTGGGTTGCGCGCAAAGACGAGTCTCCCCTTTTTTTAAAAGCAACTTGCTCCCACAACAGGCAGGACAGACGGAAGAAGCCGATAAGGAACATACGGGAATCGCCTTCCCTGCCTGTACATAACAGAATGATTGCGAAAACCTATATACAGTTATGACAAATGAAGGCACAGGCAGAGCTTGCATTACACAGACCTCGAAAATAGAGCTCAAGGGCCACAATAGGACCGAGGAACGGCGGAACATATGATTGCGAGACGCCATCTTTGAGAGGGGTATTCCCAGGGCCAAACATGGATGGGCTGGGCTAGGCTGGATGGGATAGATAATGGACTTCCTCTACCGAAGGACCTCGGGCCACTTTTTTCTTTTTTCCTTCTTGGGATTTGCGGTCTCAGGGAAACACGTCCGGCCCAACGCGTCCCTTTGCCCCGACTGGCGCGCCCCATCCATCGGGTAGGAATTTCATCATCAGCATCATGTGCGTGTACGTGTGTGCGTGTGGGTGTGCGCCCATTCATCCCGTTGGGCTATCTTGCCGCCCGACCCCTCCTGCAACAACGACGCAATGCACGGTAACAAACTATGGAACCGCCGGTGACGGGTTTCCTGGCTATAGCTTGACCTCATATCTACATGAACTAGCCTCTAGACCTAGCCGGACAGCGGACAGCGCCCAGGGACATGGGGATAATTCCAACCAACCAACCTCCCTGGCCCTGGCTTGCCTGTCAAGCATTGGCAGGTCCTCGAGATAAAGTCCAGGAAAGAAAGGGGAACTGCTAATGGGGATGGGTGGTACATAAGGACACAGGAACATAACCCCGGTGTTTCCGAGAGACCAAAGAGGCATTGGTTACGAAAAAAAGGCGCGTTTATGGGCACTTTGTGGGTGGGGGGAAAAGATCGCTTGCCTCTTTGGTTCGGTTCGTCTTGTCTCTGCTACTCCCCCGTCATGGCATAGCCAGCTGTGAAATGGCGAGTCCGGACGCTGCGTGCCGGGGTAGCATTTCGGAAAGAGTCTGGATTTGTCGGTTATGATGTGCTTGGCCGCTTTGTTTTAGCTTTTTTTTTTTGTTTTTTTCTGTTCCCAGCTTTGCCCAGCCCAAAAAGTGAGGGGGCTTGTGTCCTTTTTTTTTCTCTTGTGCTCTGCCCTATATCAGCCATCTATATCGCCCCCTATATGACAAGTCTGTTAAGTAGGGCACGCCGCCCAACACCCACACCCTCCTCTCTTGCCACTTCTTTTTCCCCCTCTGTTGCCTTTCCCGCGCCACAGAGAATTTTTTTGGGATTGAGTTTCTTTTGGGCTCTTTCGTCTTCTAGCTCCTACAAGGGGAGGGAATCCATCGGGGCCCCAACCCTTATTTGCTGCTTCTATCAAGCTATATTGAAGAATTTTCTTGTTTTATTATTTGTTGTCTCCCATTTTGTCCCGCCTAGTAGTCTTGGTCAACGTCAGGGGGGGCAAACAAAAGATGAACCAAAGCAAGCAAGCGAGCCTCACAAATGCAGCCACAGACGTCTTGTTGTCTCCGGAAATCATGGAAGAAGCGGTGTGTTCTAGGTTGATGTCTGTTGTTGTCTTGGTTGTGGGAATTCCCACAAGCTGCTTACCTGGACGAGGTATTTTGAAGCGACTTGATTTTAAATTAAATCAGAGAGGCAAAAAAAAAGGAGGCGACAAACGGTAGCCAGCCATGATGATGCTACTGGCGCACAAGGTTCGCCTTGTCTCTCCACTCCATCTTGGGAGATAAAAAGGGGCTCTGCAGAGCAAGGAGATCCAAGACATCTTTGGACGCCTTATTTGCGCTTTGTGCGTGAGGCTCGCTTTGCTGACAGTACAAAGGATAAGGGGGAAAAAGTCTTGCTTGGTCTCTGATCTTTGGACCAGTCACCGTAGCTACCATACTTCCTTCAGTCGTGTACCAGATGCAGAACGAACTGCAAGCATCGTCATAAGCCTACTTGCCCTTCACCGACCTTTCAGGTTATGGACTCTTTACTAATCAGCATGCGAGGACCCGGCCATTTTTCTCTGCTGCTCCGCATGCGCGCATATGTGGTAAAATGAGAGAGGGGGAAAAAAAAGTCTGTAAACCACGCTGGTGCGTTCTTCATGGAATATCTGCGACCCTGGCAGATGCGTGGTGTTGTACTACGTAGACATGGTACAGGTATTTATTTGGCTTTGATTTGCTAAGCTGGTAGTTGCTCATTTTTACTTTTTTGCTTCTCCTTTCTCTCTTTTTTTGGATTTTTTTTGTTGATCATGTAGATCTTTCTTTTCCTTTTGG
Organism: Pyricularia pennisetigena; assembly: GCF_004337985.1. Taxonomy (NCBI): domain Eukaryota; kingdom Fungi; phylum Ascomycota; class Sordariomycetes; order Magnaporthales; family Pyriculariaceae; genus Pyricularia; species Pyricularia pennisetigena. The sequence goes on from NC_043742.1 coordinate 6,865,158, forward strand.
CTCCCGCGGCGGCAGTTTCCTTCCGCTTGACTGAGTCTGGGTATAATTGCGAGAGAGACTTTTTTTTCCCTCCCGTTCTTTTGTTTCTTTGTGGCTGGCGTTGAGCTGAAAAAAAGACAAGAGTTTAGCGCGCTCTAATTCGTACAAATCTGTAATACTATACCCCCGAAGGATGCAGTTGTCGCGCCATTTTTTTGTTACTTTTTTGATTTGCTGCTGTTGCTTTTCATCCTTTTTTTTTTATTTTTATCCTGTTTCGTTATTGTGCGGTTGTAGCAGAATTATAGGGTCAGGGGCTGCGGTCATGTCATCCTCTACGGTGCCATTGGATCCCGGCTTACCGGTCAGCTTTCAGGGTTTTGCTTTTCAAGATGCCTGGATAATTACACGCCCTATTTAATCCGAGACATAGAATGACGAATAAAAGAAGGAAAGAAGAAAGTAAAAGGAAACTAAAAAAAAGTGGTCGGCACAGCCCTGTGAAGATGGTTGGTTCAGCCTCCGTTATCCCGACTTGACTGGCGGCTCGTATTCCTACTGATGGATTTAGTCGCGAATTTTTTCCAAGGGATCTGGACTGGAACATTCAGATCAAGCCTTGAAAGCCTTCGCTCGGGCCTCGATGTCAGCCTCAGTCACCAGAGATACATACGGTGAGGTTTTGCGCTGAGCAAAACAAATGCTGGTCAATTCGTGTCTGCTCCAAGTGATTAGGCGAGGCTAAGACGCGGTTGCTCCGTCATCTCTGCCTCCTATATCAATTAGAATAGTTATTGGCCGGTCTAGTATATGGTTACACTTATACTACTGCAGGTCACTGAAGAAGATCGTCAAGACGAACCATACCGGAGTTTTTATCATAGTGAGGGTATAACTTAATATATAACCCGGTGACCAAGTACAAGGTAGTGGCCATATACCCTGTGCAACAAGACACCCGATAGTTTAAATGTATTTGCCCTCACACTAGGAAACATGGGATACACAATAGACCAAAACGATGTAAAAGAAAGCCCATCCTCGCAAAAACAATCCTCTACAACTCATCCTTGGCATCGGTCGCCGCAGCCTCGGCAGCCTCGGCGGACCTCGAAGCAGCCAGAGCGGCTGCCGAAGCCTCGGCCTCCTCCTTCTCCCTCGCGACGCGTGCCTTCTTCCCGGCCTCGGTCTCCTTGAGGACCTGCGCCTTGACCGTGAACTTGATCTCCCGGCTGTTGGAGTCGAGGTCCGGCACCGTCCGGTCCACCACCCAGCCCGTGACGCCGCCGTCCTTGAGCACCGGCCCGTACCTCTCCAGATCCGCCAGCTCGGCCTCGCACCCGCTGCCCTCGGCCACCCACAGCGGCAGCGTGTGGTAGACGGCGCCGGCCGCGAACATGACGACCAGGTCCTCGTCCGGCGGCAGCCTCGCCGCCTCGGCGTCCACCCCCTCGCCCGCGTCGTCATCACCACCACCCGCCACCACGCTGGCGGTAGGCCTGGGCCTGGGCGTGGCGGTGCCCTTGATCTTGATGCCCGGCTTGTTCTTGTGGTAGACGCCAAACAGCCACATGCCGTCGCTCTCCTTGTCTCTGCGCTGCACCTCCGACCACCTCTTGACCGCCTCGGGCATGTCGGTGAAGTTCATGAGCACCACGTCGCGCTTGGGCCCGTGCTCGTCGACGCCGTCCCAGCTCCCCGGGAACGGCCGCCCGCCGAAAAAGTACTTGAGCGCGTTCGCCCACGGCTGCAGGCCCAGCGGCTCCTCGTTCTGCAGCTCGCTGAGCAGGTGCTGCCGCGCCGTGAAGGTCCGCGTCGCCGTGCACGTCGCCTCGAACCCCGGCGGCGTCTCGTGCTCGCCGAACGGGTTCGACCAGGGGAAGTCGTCCACTACCCGGCTGACCACCACCTCGGCCGTCGCGGCTGCCGTGAAGAGCAGCGCGATCCTGGTGACGAGTTTCATTGTGGAAGGTTGATGTTTTCTGTATCGGAGTGTGGCGTCAAATATGATCGGGAACTTGGTATATAGCAACTCTTCTATTATCGAGGAAGCTATACAGGGAACACAAAGCTGGACAGACCAAGAACAAAACAAAAAAAAAAGGGGGATATAACTTGCAGCAAGACTCATACATAAAATGTTTCTTCAACTCACCATCAACGTGGCCTGTTTCCCAGCAATTAAAAACGGCCGGCAGCAATGAAGATATGATTACGGGCTTTGTTGTCCTTTTCGGCGTGTCGTTCTCCGTCTTTCCCTTTCACATGGTAGCGATATATGGGTTGTCGAATTTAGCCGGAGGCTCTGCTCTCCATGGCCCAAAAGGGCATTATTGCAGGCACCTGCTCCCGCCCGGAAGCATGGCATGCAATTCCGCAGGACAGACAGATTCCTCTTGATCCGATCTACCCCGCAGCCATTTGGGGCCAAGAACCAGGCCGTACGCGAAGGTGATGCGAACGGAGAACAGGACCAAGACTAACCGAACATCACACCACGTGGCTTGACATACACTACAACTCGACATCCGAACACGAGAAGGAAGACGCAAAATGTCATAAAAAAAAGAAAACGTCAATTATCCCTAATTCAGAACGCCCCCCCGGACAGAGGCTGGCTGGTCAAGTCATAAACAGGCAAATTGCCCCCGACCCAGCAGACTCTAAGACGTGCTTTTGTCTTCCTAGACTGGCCTGACTTCCCATGTCATGCCTGCCTATGCAACCAGAAAAACCAAAGTGGAACAAAATAACAGAAACCGACACAGAAAAAGCCCACCCATCTACGCACGTACAGCTGCACCCAGAGCTCCACCGGTGAACTGCGTTCCACCAGCTTGCCGCTGTGTGTTGCCGCCAAACCGCGGGCCTCCCCTGCCGCCGCCTCTGCCCCTGCCGCCACCACGGCCACCCCTGCCGCCCTGTCTCTCGAATGCGTTGCTTGTGCCCTGGGTCCTCTGTTCCAACGTACGCTCGTTTGACTCGATGAGCGAGCTGGCCTTGTCTGAGAGGGTAAGGGCAAGGCTCTGCAGACGGCTGAGCTCGACACCCTTCCGGAAGATGACCGTTTGTTTGACCTGGTCGAGGGCAGCGGCAAGCTCCTCGTGGCTGATCATTTTGCTCACGACGGCCGAGATCTTGGTCGACTCCAGCTCGAACATGTCGCTCAGCGTCTCGATGCTCAGCGTGTCGTAGAAGGGGGCGTATGTGAAAAGGTACGTCCTCAGACCCTCCTCCTGGATCTGCTTGGCAAGCATGGTCTTGATGGCATCCGTGTTAGGCATCAACTCCCAGATCTTGATGCTGTGAATAAACGACGTGGCCTTCTTCCACTCGCCAGCGGCAAGGGCCTTGGATGCCTGCATCACGTGGTCCCTGGTGTTCTCGGGGGGTCCAGTGAAGATTTGTCTCTCATGGTACTCGAGCATGCGCCTGTAAGTCTTGCTGATGATGCGTTTCTTGATGTCGGGTGATGAGCCAGTCTGGGCCAGCAGAGGAATCTCAAGGAGCATGCTGCATGTGAGGTAGACGCATTCCAGCAGCTCCAAGTTGATGTGCATGTGGAAGGGCAGCTGCCTTTGCCTCTCTAACCTTTCCTGCTCGGGCGAGACCTGGTTGAACCTCTGGATCATCACACCCTGAGCGAGCAGCTCCTTCTGCCTGCCACTGCCGCAAATGTCTTGCAGAGTGTTCTGGGCATCGTAGACGAGCCCCTTGCGGAACGCACAGAGTCCGACCTGAACAAGCGTCCTGTTGTAGAGAATCTGGGTGAGAACGTCGAAGCTGCTGATGGTCTCTTGCAAGTGCGACATAAGCATCATGTCACGAGATTTGTAGTAGTCATCGTGCAGCGCCAGGAAGTAGATCTGGCACAGCATCGCTCGTGCTCTGTGGATGCCCTCGCTGTTTGCAAAGAGGTAGTTGCAAAGAACGTTGACCAGTTGGGCAGCCTCCACCGTCTGCTCGCGGGGGGTGATGCTGGACTCCTTGTCACCAACAGCCTTCCAGCTGTTCTCCTCGAGAATCTTGATGACTTGAGCGGGCTAGATTGTGTAACACTATAATTAGTACGCCATCCAGGCACGTGTCATACCAAACAGGTTGCAGTGCTTACCTTGAAGTAAACGTGATCAAGACGGCGCATGATGGCACGGTTCAAGCTCTCCTGAGGAATCTCGAGCGAGGCATCCTTGCGAAGACCCTCGTAGTAAAGCTGGGCACGGAAAATGATGTTGTACAGAGCACCCTCGTCACTCAGCCTCTCAATGTACTCTGAGGTGTGGGGGTCGATGGCTTGGAGAGAACGGGTGAGCTCGTCGTCAAGCCTTTCCGTGTAGGACACGATGCTTCCAGGGATCTTGATGTACTTTTCGCCCTTCTCGAGGGTAGGGGGCTTCTCGTCGTCGTCCCACTCCTCGGCGCTCTCCAGCACGATGTGGTCCTTGTTCTCGTCGAGGACGGTCAACAGGAGAGACAGCTCCTTCTCTGCCGCCTTCCAGTGCTCGACAGACAGGGCCGCGCCTGCGCTGGTACCGATATCGAATCGTGAAGAGACGAGTGCGAGGAGAACACGGATCCGTTGGTAGGGCGTCTGGGCAATTTCGCCAAGCTTTTCCATGATCTTGATCTGCTCGCCACGGTCGGTGTTCTTCTTGCCACGAGACTCCAGGATTGCCCGCAGGTGCTTGAAGATACTCTCGGGGGTGAATTGCAGCGTCTTGCCACCCTTGCCGACCCTCGCGAAGCCCTCATCGTCTTCCTCGTCTTCTGCAGCGGCCTCGTCAAACGAGACCTTGGCGGCCTTCTTAGGCTTTGGTGCCGGCTGCTCCTCCTCGTCTTCTGTGTCCATCATAAACTCGAACTCGTCGGCCTTGTAGGCATCGATTTGTGCCTGGTACTCCTTGTTGTTCTTCTTGATGCGCTGCTTGACGGCATTCAGACCGCGAGCATTTGTGGCGTTCATCTTCTTGGGTGTGACCTTTTGCTTGGCCAGAGTCTCGTTCATGAAGTCTTCCAAATCTGCGATGATCTTGATGTACATCTTGGGAGCAGTTGTACCGGTGCGCAACTTCTCAGCCTGGCGGTTAAGCTTGTCGAACTCTGCAGGGTGATCGTTCAATCAGTACTTGTAAATAAGCCACATTGCGCTTTCACGCGTCTCCATTTTCAATTCAGGCCTACCTGTTGCAATAGAGCCCCAGTCATTGATCTTCATGCCGTTTGCGATGGCCGTCACAGTAGACTCGAGCTCATCGAGGCGCTTGTCCTTGGCACTCTTGACTTTTGTGGTCACTTCCGCATCGCTGTCTTCCTCATCGGAGGAGTCGTCATCCACCAAGAACTTTGCCGCACCCTTCTTCTTGCCGCCAGCGTCGGCGTCAGAATCGGAGTCGGAGTCATCATCGCCAGAACCGTCGTTGTCGGAGTCATCGCCCTCATCTTCGAGTTCTTCCTCCTCCTCTTCGGAGTAGAGCTCCTCCTCGTCAGAGCTGCTCTCACTAGAGCTCTCGTTGCCGCCACGGAAAAATCGAGACATTCTGGGCAGATTTTTTGGTGGTGGTCGTGCTGGTTTTGTTGTGAAATTCGACCCTCGATTTCGCTCGATGTCGCCGTCGGTTGGCAGTCGATTTCGCACACAAAGACGTCGCCCACCAAAATCCAGGTGGGGTTTTGCAAAAATTGGTGGGTTAGTCAGAGAGGGGGATTCTCGCCTGGCCCATGTCAAATCTCTCGAGTCACGTGATTCAATAGGGACTTATTGACGCGCTAGTCTAGTGCTAGTGGCGCCGCGTTTCATTCAACGTGCCTTGCGTGCTTTGCATAAGGATCCAGAAAAAGTTGCGAGAGGCGTATTGTACTTGACAACGGCCGATCGCCTATCAAAAACAACGTCGTCGTCCCAACACCACCACATCTGGGAGCGACGTTTCCATCAACCGCCATCGCTGTGAGACTCTGCTTGTCTACGTACAGCGCCGCAAAGCATTTAAAAGACCTCGATAGCCTTGTTTCACTGTCACAACATTGCGACGTGATATACTGAACAGCTTAGTCGCCACCATCCGACTTCGCCGCGGTCGCGACGGGAGGTGAAGACGGGCTTGCGCTCGCTGGAACCAGCATCATGGCATTCCCTCCTCCCCCTCCCGGCTGGGGGCCACCACCGCCGCCACCGAGTGCTCCCCCTCCTCCGCCATCTTCAGCTCTTCCTCCTCCGCCGTCAGTCCCAGCGCCTCCTCCCCCGGGCTACCGACCGTCCAACGATCCCCACGCTGCAAAGTTCGAGCAGAAGAAGAAGGAATGGCTTCGCATGCAGAGGAATCGTTTTGGCGAGAAGCGCAAGAGCGGCTTCGTCGAAACCCAGAAAGCCGACATGCCCCCGGAGCACCTGCGCAAAATTGTGAAGGACATTGGTGATGTTTCCCAGAAAAAGTACACCAATGACAAGCGCAGCTATCTTGGTGCTCTGAAGTTTATGCCGCATGCCGTCATGAAGCTCTTGGAGAACATGCCGATGCCGTGGGAGTCTGCAAGGGAGGTCAAGGTTCTGTACCACGTCAACGGCTGTTTGACGCTGGTGAACGAGATTCCCCGCGTTATCGAGCCAGTATACCATGCGCAGTGGGCAACAATGTGGTTGGTTATGCGACAGGAGAAGCAGACTCGAATGTTATTCAAGCGAATGCGATTTCCTCCTTTCGACGACGAAGAGCCGCCTTTGTCGTGGTCTGAAAACATTGAGGGTGTCGAGCCTTTGGAGCCAATCCAGCTTGAGCTTGACGAAGAGGAGGATGAAGCCGTGTACGAGTGGTTCTACGATCATCGACCTCTTCTTGACACTCCGCATGTCAACGGACCAAGCTACAAGACATGGAACCTGACGCTGCAGCAAATGGCGACGCTCTACCGGCTGAGCACCCCACTTCTCACGAACACGATCGATCCAAACTATTTTTACCTGTTTGAGCGCAACAGCTTCTTCACAGCCAAGGCTTTGAATGTTGCGCTCCCTGGTGGACCGCGGTTCGAACCTCTGTACAAAGACATTGACCCTAACGACGAAGACTTTGGCGAGTTCAACGCCATCGACCGCATCATTTTCCGAAATCCGGTGAGGAATGAGTCTAGGGTTGCCTTCCCATACCTCTACAACCATCTGCCGAGGAGTGTGCAGATCTCTTGGTACTCTCACCCTCAGATCGTTTACAAGCAGCCTGAGAACCCCGATCTGCCTGCATTCCACTTTGACATGTCCATCAACCCCATTTCTTCAAGGGCTGTGGCACCAAGGAACATTGCAGTCAGCCATGAAGACGAGATTTTTGGTGTAGGGAACAACGAGGAGCCAGAGGATGAAGCATTCGAGCTTCCGCCTGCGCTCGAGCCCTTCCTTGACGGGGAGGATTTGTACAATGAGGACACAGCTTCGGCCATCCAGCTGTGGTGGGCACCATTCCCTTTCGACCGACGATCCGGTCGTATGGTTCGGGCCCAAGATGTACCATTGATCAAACAGTGGTACCTTGAGCACTGTCCGCCAAAGCAACCTGTCAAGGTCCGCGTGTCATACCAGAAGCTCTTGAAGACATACGTCCTCAACGAGCTGCACTCAAAGAAGCCAAAATCACTGCAGAAGCAAAACCTATTGAGGACACTGAAGCAAACAAAGTTCTTCCAGCAGACCACGATCGACTGGGTTGAAGCAGGTCTTCAGGTGTGCCGACAGGGTTTCAACATGCTCAACCTCCTTATCCACCGCAAGAACTTGACCTATCTTCACCTGGATTACAACTTTAACCTGAAGCCCGTCAAAACGTTGACGACCAAAGAGCGGAAGAAGTCACGCTTTGGAAATGCTTTCCACCTGATGCGTGAAATTCTGAGGTTGACCAAGCTTATTGTTGACGCCCAAGTTCAGTATCGCCTTGGAAACATCGATGCCTTCCAGTTGGCTGACGGTATTCTATACGCCTTCAACCATGTCGGTCAGTTGACTGGTATGTATCGGTACAAGTACAAACTCATGCATCAGATCCGTTCCTGCAAGGATCTCAAGCATTTGATTTACTACCGCTTCAACTCCGGTGCCGTAGGAAAGGGTCCTGGTTGTGGCTTCTGGGCCCCTGCCTGGCGTGTTTGGCTCTTCTTCATGCGCGGTATAATTCCGCTGCTGGAGCGGTGGCTCGGTAATTTGCTGTCACGTCAGTTCGAGGGTCGTCACAGCAAAGGTGTTGCCAAGACAGTGACGAAGCAGCGCGTCGAATCCCATTTCGACCTGGAGCTGCGAGCCTCGGTAATGGCAGACCTGATGGACATGATGCCTGAGGGAATCAAGCAGAACAAGGTCAACACGGTTCTTCAGCATCTTTCCGAGGCTTGGAGATGTTGGAAGAGTAACATTCCATGGAAGGTCCCCGGCTTGCCTGCGGCCATTGAGAATATAATTCTTCGGTATGTCAAGGCCAAGGCCGACTGGTGGATCTCGGTTGCCCATTACAACCGTGAACGTATTCGACGTGGTGCTACCGTCGACAAGACTGTGGCAAAGAAGAACGTTGGCCGTCTTACCCGTTTGTGGCTCAAGGCTGAGCAGGAGAGACAGCACAATCACATGAAGGACGGTCCGTACGTATCATCGGAGGAGGCAGTGGCCATCTACACAACCACGGTCCACTGGCTGGAATCCCGCAAGTTCTCCCCGATCCCTTTCCCGAGTGTTTCCTACAAACACGACACCAAGATCCTCATTCTTGCCCTCGAACGTCTGCGAGAGTCCTACTCTACCAAGGGAAGGCTGAACCAGAGTCAGCGTGAGGAGCTGGCCTTGATCGAGCAGGCCTACGACAGTCCAGGGACAACATTGGAAAGGATCAAGCGTTTCTTGCTTACCCAGAGGGCGTTCAAGGAGGTTGGCATCGACATGAACGACAACTACAGTACCATCAACCCAGTGTACGACATTGAGCCAATCGAAAAGATTAGCGACGCCTACCTTGACCAGTACTTGTGGTACCAGGCAGACCAGCGCCACTTGTTCCCCAACTGGATCAAGCCTGCAGACTCTGAGGTCCCGCCCCTGCTGGTTTACAAGTGGGCTCAGGGCATCAACAACTTGCATGATGTCTGGGAAACCAAGAATGGCGAGTGCAACGTCATGATTGAGACGCAGCTCTCCAAGGTCTACGAGAAGATTGAGCTTACTCTTCTCAACTCGCTTCTGCGATTGATCATGGACCACAACCTGGCTGACTACATCACTGCCAAGAACAATGTGTCACTTACTTACAAGGACATGAACCACGTCAACAGTTACGGCATGATCCGCGGTCTTCAGTTCTCTGCATTTGTCTTCCAGTACTACGGTCTAATTCTGGATCTGTTACTGCTTGGACCTCAGCGAGCAAGTGAGATTGCTGGACCTCCGCAGTCTCCCAACGATTTTCTGCAATTCAAGGATCGGGAAACCGAAACAAAGCACCCGATCCGTCTGTACTCGAGGTACATCGACAAGATTTGGGTGTTCCTGAGGTTCACAGCAGACGAATCCAGGGACCTCATCCAGCGTTTCCTCACCGAGCAACCTGATCCTAATTTCGAAAATGTTATCGGCTACAAGACGAAGAAATGTTGGCCCCGTGATGCAAGGATGAGGCTGATGCGCCACGATGTCAACCTAGGCAGGGCCGTTTTTTGGGATCTCAAGAACCGCCTGCCTCGATCCATCACCACCATCGAATGGGAAGACACGTTCGCCAGTGTTTACAGCAGGGACAACCCCAACCTGCTCTTCTCGATGTGTGGCTTTGAGGTTCGCATCTTGCCAAAATGCCGCAACCAAAACGAGGATTTCTCGGTCAAGGAGAGCGTATGGTCACTTGTAGACAACACGACCAAGGAGAGGACGGCACATGCTTTCCTTCAAGTTACCGAAGAGGACATCCAGAAGTTCAACAACCGTATTCGCCAGATTCTCATGTCTTCCGGGTCAACCACATTCACGAAGATTGCCAACAAGTGGAACACTGCCTTGATTGCGCTCTTCACATACTACCGTGAAGCTGCTGTTTCGACAGTGGACCTCCTAGACACAATCGTGAAGTGCGAGACCAAGATCCAGACGCGTGTCAAGATTGGGTTGAACTCCAAGATGCCGTCCAGATTCCCCCCCGCTGTCTTTTACACCCCCAAGGAGCTGGGTGGTCTCGGCATGATCTCCGGCTCACACATTCTCATTCCTGCCAGCGACAAGAGGCTCAGCAAGCAAACCGACACTGGCATTTCGCATTTCCGTGCAGGCATGACGCATGACGAGGAAACTCTCATCCCGTCAATCTACCGCTATGTAACCAGCTGGGAGTCTGAGTTTATCGACTCTCAGAGGGTGTGGACCGAGTATTCGCAGAAGCGGCTGGAGGCCAACCAACAGAACCGCCGACTGACTTTGGAGGATCTTGAGGATTCTTGGGACCGTGGTCTGCCCAGAATTGCAACACTGTTTCAGAAGGACCGGTCGACGCTCAGTTTCGACAAGGGATTCCGAGTTCGGTCCGAGTTCAAGATCTACCAGCTCATGAGGAACAACCCATTCTGGTGGACGAGCCAGCGCCACGACGGCAAGCTCTGGCAGCTCAACTCCTACCGGTGAGCACTTACGGGCCTTTGTTTTTCACCATGACACTTGGGCTATTTTTTACTGATACATTTGCCACAGAACCGATGTTATTCAAGCTCTTGGTGGTGTCGAAACCATTCTCGAGCACACTCTTTTCAAAGCGACCGGCTTCAGTTCGTGGGAGGGATTGTTCTGGGAGAAGGTCAGTAACAGCGCCATACGCACAGCCCCTGACCCTTACACTCTCTACCATCTTATAACCTGAGTAATTGTCTACTAACATGCCTCCAATTATAGGCCAGCGGTTTTGAGGGTATGCACCTCGTTCTATCATTACTAATCTTTGCGATAGTATCTAACATCTTGTTACAGAGTCGATGAAATTCAAGAAGCTCACCAACGCGCAACGGTCCGGTCTCAGTCAAATTCCCAACCGTCGTTTTACCCTGTGGTGGTCACCTACCATCAACCGAGCCAACGTCTACGTCGGTTTCCAGGTCCAGCTTGATCTTACTGGAATTTTCCTCCGTAAGTCTTTGGTGCCATTTGATATTTTCTCCGGTCAACAACTAACACCAGCATACTTAATCTAGACGGTAAAATCCCCACACTCAAAATCTCGCTCATTCAGATCTTCCGAGCACATCTGTGGCAGAAGATCCACGAGTCGGTCGTCATGGACTTGTGTCAAGTTTTCGACCAGGAGCTTGAGTCTTTGGGCATCGAGACCTGCCAAAAGGAGACAATTCATCCCCGAAAGTCGTACAAGATGAACAGCTCCTGTGCTGATATCCAGCTCTTTGCCACGCACAAGGTCAGTGCGACAGTGCCACCCGCAAATGTTGCTGAGAGTTGAGCTGACATTGCTTTATAGTGGAACGTAACCCGTCCCTCGATGCTTTTTGACACCAAAGACACCATCGAGAACACATCAACTTCAAAGTTCTGGATCGAGTAAGTGTTGCTACCCTTCTTTTTACTTTTTAACTCGGGACAAAATGCTAATGTCATCGGCAACAGTGTGCAATTGAGATACGGAGACTACGACTCCCACGACATAGAGCGATACGTCAGGTGAGTTGACATGTGGCGCCCGACAGGATACCTGCTGGAACCAACCCCAACCNNCCCCCCCCCCCCCCCATAGGATACTCCTGATGGAATGAGCGACTAACAACTCAACAACATCGTCAGGGCCAAATATCTCGACTACACCACTGACAGCATGAGTCTCTACCCGTCTGCAACTGGTCTAATGCTGGCTATAGATTTGGCGTACAACCTTTACGGAGGCTACGGACAGTACTTCCCTGGCCTCAAGGTCCTGATTCAGCAGGCGATGGCCAAAATCATGAAGTCCAACCCTGCGCTGTACGTCTTGCGCGAACGTATCCGCAAGGGTCTTCAGCTCTATGCCTCGGAATCGAACCAGGAGTTCTTGAACTCTCAGAACTACTCGGAACTTTTCAGCAACCAGACGCAGCTCTTTATCGATGACACGAACGTCTATCGTGTCACTATCCACAAGACCTTTGAGGGTAACTTGACGACGAAACCCATCAACGGTGCAATCTTCATCTTCAACCCCCGCACTGGACAGCTGTTCCTGAAGATTATCCACACGAGTGTCTGGGCTGGACAGAAGCGTCTCGGTCAGCTGGCCAAGTGGAAGACGGCTGAAGAAGTCGCGGCTTTGATCCGATCGTTGCCCGTCGAGGAGCAACCCAAACAGTTGATTGTCACTCGCAAGGGCCTGCTTGATCCCCTCGAGGTCAACTTGTTGGATTTCCCCAACATCTCTATCCGTGCTTCAGAGCTGCAGTTGCCATTCCAGGCTGCCATGAAAGTGGAAAAGCTCGGCGACATGATTCTTCGAGCAACCGAGCCGCAAATGGTGCTCTTCAACCTGTTCGATGATTGGCTCAAGAGCATTTCGTCTTACACGGCATTTTCGCGTCTGGTCCTTATCCTCAGGGCCCTGCACGTCAACCAAGACAAGACCAAGCTCATCCTGAGGCCGGACAAGACTGTGATAACGCAGGACCACCACATCTGGCCGTCATTCACGGACGAAGAATGGATCAAGGTGGAGACGCAGCTCCGTGATCTCATCCTGAATGACTACGGCAAGAAGAACAATGTCAATGTGGCGAGCCTGACCAGTTCAGAAGTGCGAGACATCATCTTGGGTATGGAGATCTCTTCGCCGTCCATGCAAAGGCAGCAGGCTGCAGAGATCGAGAAGCAGCAGCAGGAGCAGCAGCAGCTCACTGCGGTTACCACCAAGACTCAAAATGTGCACGGAGAGGAGATTATCGTCACGACAACGTCTCAGTTCGAGCAGCAGACCTTTGCCTCCAAGACCGAATGGCGCACCAGGGCCATTGCCTCGTCTAACCTTCGAACTAGGGCAAACAACATCTACGTGTCGTCGACCGATGGCAGCTTGGACGACATGACATACGTCATGCCAAACAACATTTTGAAAAAGTTCATACAGATTGCCGACTTGCGTGTGCAAGTCGCCGGCTACCTGTACGGATCTTCGCCACCGGACAACTCTCAGGTCAAGGAGGTCAAGTGCATTGTTCTTGTCCCTCAAATCGGCGGCCTGCGCAACGTGCAGCTTCCTCAGAACCTGCCGGTGCACGACACGCTGAAGGGCATGGAGCCCCTGGGTGTTATCCACACCATGTCGGGCAACGAGCTGCCGTACATGTCCGCTGTGGACGTCACAGAACACGCCAAGCTCCGAGATGCGCATCCCGAGTGGCAGGATGAAGGCCGTGAGACCCTGACTGTTACCGTCTCATTCACTCCCGGCAGTGTTTCCCTGTCGGCGTGGGCGCTTACACCGCAGGGTTACAAGTGGGGCGTGGACAACAAGGACATTCAGAGCGACCAGCCGCAAGGATTCACGACGACCATGGGCGAAAAGCGCAAGCTTCTCCTCAGCCCTCGCTACAAGGGCTTCTTCCTGGTGCCGGACAATGGCAAGTGGAACTACAGCTTCATGGGCTCGGCCTTCTCTGGTTTGCTGAAGAAGCCGGTGCCCGTCAAGCTCGACACCCCGGCGCCCTTCTACAGCGACATACACCGACCGCTGCACTTCCAGAACTTTGCAGAGCTTGAGGACATTTGGGTTGACCGGACGGATAATTTTGCATAGTCGAATTTGGTGGTTGGTCTACTACTGTATTGCGCTTGGGTGGAGTTGTGTGTTATTTATTTGTTGTACAAGTACATGTTTTTAATGTTCTGTTTTACGGTCGAAAAAGCCAGCCTGGGATGGAAATTGATTGCGGGGCACGTGGGCAGAGGAGGAGGAGGAGGCCTTACCAATGAGATGTTTCTTTTGTTTTGAGATATCTATGGAGTTTTGTCGAGGCTATGTGCCATGTGAGACGGTACGCCGAGATTGACCACCTGCCTAGCTAGACTATGCAACATGTTGCTCTTGTCTACCGCTACATCTTGAGAGTTCCACATCACTAGATCAAAGCAGGCACCACGGCTTTCGTCGAAAACTGGAAATCCTGATCCTCGTCCTTTTCGTTACGCCTTTTATCTATTCGACTTGACCCACCTCACTCCACCTGTTCATTCTTCGTATTCTATATCTACAAATATCAATTCAAGTTCGATTCATGTCAACAGCAGCGATCCCGGGTTCCATAGCACGCGACGTGCACGAGCCGCACAGCGTCCGACATGCAAGGCAAAAAGCCGGTTCAAATCTGTTGTGTGCAAATTTCCGTTGGAAATACACTATTGTAGATTCTAAATGTTGGGTTCGATAGCACGACTAATTTGTTTATCCCATAAACCTTTCGAGTGCTACAAAACAGAGATATTAATGCTTTTTGCCGGCATGATAAAGTCCTTGACATCAAGAGCTTAACCAAGAATAACGGCCATCCCTATCATCGGTGTCAAAGTATCCCTAGACATACTAAGGTGGTGGTAATGGTAATAATATTCCGCGCCCCTAACTGGTACCCCCGCCAACTGTGGGTAACTAATTTGGGCGTAAATCGAGGTTAGTAGTAAGATCTATAGTTTCGAAGGAGAATTAAATGGTACCTCTCATTATGCATATATATAATCTATCTAATATATAATATATTCGGTATTGCCGTAAGAGGTTTCTTGTGGCAGAAATTCCTGGAAACAAGGACCTGACTTGGGTGTGATTTATTAGAGCAGCCAGCCATCAAACTAGGTGTTTGATATAACTTTTATTCTGTGCTACTAAATAGCCAACTGCTTCCATGCCTGTATTGCAAGAGTGGCCAACGACTTGTAGTTTCAAACCCGTAGCAAAGATTGGTATAATTAAATAGTGTAGCGGCTGCTTGTTGAAGAGGTATTGATAACAAGCATGATGGGCCATTATTGTTATCCATCAGTACTTGGCGGCCCCATTTTAATCGAGATAAAGCCCTGCAGGGCTTTAACAACTAATAAGCGGGAACCAAATTAAAACCGAATGATTCAGGACAAGTTAACGTTAGATGCCGTGAACTTTTAAATTGAATAATGCCAGAGGAGATCCCTCAACCATATTTATGGCAGGGATAACCTTTACCTCATACAGTCAAGCCGCAAAGTTACAACCGGGTGTTAAATGGAGTTAAACAACAAAACAAAACAAAAAGGTATATGCAAAACGAACAAGCATTAAAATTGTGGGTGCTAAGTGATTCTTTAGCACCGACCAAGTCCAGCCCTCTTGCATATGTATTATTCAAGCGGTTGGTTCATTTGTACTCATACGGCCTCGCTCGACGAAAGGCTCGTAGTATTATTATTGTCAGACACTCTACGGTGGTCTAAGGTAGGTGAATGGAACATGGAACCTAGGGTTTTTTTTTTTTGGGCACAAAGTTAACGTGAGCAGCATAAACTCGAGTGATTGGAAGCAAGCAAAGGCTGCATTCCATAAGTATTTAAAATTGTCTACCTTTTTTTTTTTTTTTTTTTTTTTTTTTGGGGGGGATGATGATCAACAAACATATCAGTGCTTGGTTTTGCGTACTATAACTGCTGTACTATAACATGTGCACGATTTGCTCCCCCCACTCCAGTTTGTTGATCTATGGAACTCCGCCCACTTCACTAAGTATGCTTGAGGAGTACGAATATACTATGGGACTAGACTATCCTTTTTTTTTGTCAAAAATTTCATCAAGATTCAGCAACGCCGAGTGTTCGTAACACTCCACAAGATAATGGGCCGGGTACCTGGCTACTTGCTGATTCGAACACACATCCAAAGGGGTTCATCTTGTCCACGCAAAAAAAAAAAAAAAAAAAAAAAAAAAATCGCACAACTATGAGGCACGACATGCTGGCTGGTATACATGAAGCTCTGCGGCTCGTTGTACCGCGTCTGCCATGGATCTGGGATCCGGACTTTCCCGCTCTCGCTTCCAGCAGACGGGGGCATAAAGACCTGGAGATTACCTTGCGCGCTATGAACCGGCGCGGATTCGATATTCACTCGCGCGGATGGTCATATCCGCTCAGCTGAGACTACTACTGCTGCTGTTCACAATGCAGACAAAGCCCGCACCGCCCATTGTGCCACTGCATTGACATGCATTTTTAATCCCATTATCAGAGAGTGGGGAGGTTTCTATTGCGTGGTGATCTTTCCGTTTGTTTGTTTGTTTGTTTGTTTTTCTTCCACTGGTGCCTTCGTTTCTTGCCAAATGCACAACAATGTCCGGGATCACACGACAAGCCAACAACATAGTGATACCCACCGTGGAAAAAAAAGGGGGCTCTATCATAGTACTCTGGAATTTTGACCGACTGCGTAGATCATAGGCTCTCTATGAAGTGCCAGCAGTATAAATAGAAAGGGCATGTCCAGTCCAGTGTAATCTCTTGAGTCCTATTCTTCAGCACCTCCATCATAACATATCAACTCAACCATCAACCTATACACATTGTTTACCTCTTCAGAAAAAAAAACCAACAAACCAACAAAACCTATTTCAAAAATGAAGATCTCTACCATTCTTACCGTCTTTACATTGGCCGCCGCCACCACCGCCACGGGAATACCAACCTCTGACTCCCCCGACAAGCCCCAAATATACCGGAGATACAACACCGACGCGATAGAATGTATGGAGAAATGTAGGGCGAGGTTTGCAAAGGACTTTGTTAATAATGAAAAAGGCCTAACCGCTCGCTGTAAGGATATATGCGCCCAATATCTTGCAGGTCTTTAGAAGCGGAGAAGAATTTGGCTTGGAACCTGGGATGTTCTTGGGGCGGAAGTTGAGGATTGGGGGGACCTTGACATACGGATTGGTACGGACGCAGCTAGGATTTGTATGTCAAAAAAAAAAAAAAAGTCTACTACGAAAAATCTTTACTTGAGAAAAAGAATGTTGCGTTGTCTCCCTAGGCAGTGTATAAGCCCTTGTTTTCTTTCAACCCTGTTGCCTCCCGAGTGACAGATTTCCCGAGGGGTCTCGCCTACACAGGCTCACTTGTCCTGAGCTCCGTGTCAGAGAACAAGTCAATCGCGACTTGCTTGGGAAAGGATTCTACTCTCCAGCAAGTGAGTGAGAGGCTATGAAGATGGCAAAAACACATAGGAAATTAATAAGGAAATTTCGAAAGATTTTAGTGATGGAAAAAAAAATAATAAAAAAAAAAAAAAGAAAAGAAGAGAAAAAGGCTGCTTGTGTATAGACCTCATGTATGCGCGTGAATTTCGTGGTTGAGACAAACCTTAGTGCGTGCGATTCGCTAAATGTCCTACTGTAGTCAAGTACAAAATCCCTTTGCCGATTTAAAGTCACGGCCACATTTCCTAGCATATCCTTGCTCAAGTGTAAGATCTTCAGCAACCCCGTCACGAAAAAAGTCCGTTGAGCACTATTATTGTACTTGTGCGCAACACAATTTTCTATACACCCGAAGCACAGCTCTGTTTTCCAGCGTTGGTTTTTTTTTTTTTTTTTTTTTTTTTTTTTCATAACCATCCACAGATATACCATTCACGATTTGCAAATGTCCAAAGAGCAAAAGGATGACCGCGGAAGTCTGCCCGTATTGGCTGCAATACCCAAAGGCGAGGCGATGGCAATGGTAAATATGCTAAAGAGCGCGAAAGACTGCATGGTTTCAACAACTTTTATAAGATAACCTCGCGACCTATTAATAATTATTATGGGGGACGCTTCAGAGATTGGCAGGTAATTAATTGTTCAAAGATGGGGAGTGAGGAAAATAAAAGAGGATAATGTGCCGTTGAAACATGCATGAAAAAAAAAAAAAAGCTCAATACCACACATCAACACAAAAAAAGATCTGTAAGTCAACATGTGAGTCCCTCCCGTTATATTTCTGGTTCACGGATATTGCTAGCGAGGTAAAGTATTATACATGATGTCAATATGTATTCATGCATCTATAATTAGCACGGATTCTTTGTTCGTAGTGGTCGCCTCTGAGCCTCGACACGCGTCTGCCCGGAGCCTCGAATTGGTCATCCTGCTAGTCACGAACGTACATCCCTGACTTGGGACGACGCCGCTTGGAAGCAGTTTTAGGTGGCTTATCATTTGTGCCACAACCGAGCAAGTGAATTGTGGGAAGAGGACGCTCTCGATGGCTACACAACCAATAAAAAAAATTAAAAAAAGGAGAAAAAAAGAAAGAAAGAGAGAAGCTGACTGGACTGGATAATTGACAAAACATCATGATATTAGCAGTGGGGCTTACCTAGGAGCCCAGCACTCCGGCGATTGCAGACGACGGTGACGACTCGGAAGAAAGCTGCTGTCTAGAGACGCCAAACCGGCCTGACTTAACTGAGCAAGCGTCTAAGCGGTCACTAATCACACCCATCACCCAGGGTTCCCTAAAGCGGCAAAAGATGCTTTGGGGATTGCCCAGGTAGATCACAGCAGCGAGGTGGCGCCCAATATTAACATTTCCGGAGGCAGTTCGCATGAGAAAAGCCGTGGTTTGACATTTTTTCCATGGCACTATATGAGCTCGGGAAGAAGCTCTCTTGTCTTTTCGGTTTTCCTTTTTTTCTTTTCTCCCTCATCTGGTCCCTAAGCTTTTCCATAATCACAATTTGGTCCTCTGCCCACCTGAAAAGTTGCGTGACTGTCTGAGCAACCTCTCCTGCTCGTTGCCATGGTCGATGCTAGTTGCTGTCACTCACATCATCGTACGCGATTGGCATGGGCCACTTGGCACGCAAGCTTTTGTCGAGGATCTGATCCTCGATCGCCAGCATCTGGATCTCGGCCGTGGCCACGTCGATGAAGATGTCCTCGTCGCTTGGTATGATGAGATTTCCGGGATCCAGACAGAGCGAATAGAGCTGCCACTCTGTCTCCTTGGACCACCTCGTCCCCTGAACAAGCCATGCTGCCACAAACAGCCTCTTGTCTATTGCGCCGACGGTCCTCTCACGGTACGAGCCGGGCTTGCCACAGAGCCACCAGCGCCGCAGCTTCTTGAGCGTCTTGGAAAAGCTCAAGCCAGTTTTTGTTGAGGCGAATGCAGTTCCCCAAAGGAATGGCGTATCATCGGCCAATCCGATAAGGATCTGGCCCATGGCCTCCGGCTCTTTGTGGACCCAGGCTGATGGGATCAATGATATGGCTGCTCCCACCAGGTAGCCTTGCGTATAACACGCATTTTTGACAAGCTCTCTTTTGCTAGAGATCAGCTTTATGGCAGCGGCAGATCCCAGTTCATCTCGTTCCTCAGAGCTAATGTCGAAATGAAAGCTGGTAGAGATAGGTCGGTTCCACATGGCCGGGCTGTAATAGTTGATTCTGGCAGCAGATTTTAAAATTTCTTCCGAGGATAAGCCAGCCTGATGAGACAGACGCTCAAGTTTGAACGACCGAATCAAATGCATACAGGACTCCTGGATTATTTTTTTTTTATTAGCTCAACGGCAGCCTGGACTGGGAACGCTTGTAGTACTCACTTGGTTTTCGGTGCCCTTGATCCTGGCCTCCAGAAAGATGAACCATTCTGGCTGAGAGTACTGGTCGGGGCTGACGCAATTAAGCTCGTCGGCATGCTCTTCGTTCGCATTTGACCCGGTCTTCTCCATAGATGCGTCAGTACTGCACGCTCCATCTCGGCTGGCTCAATCGATTTGTGTTCTAATGCACTAACGGCTTTTTGAGTCCGTGGCTGACTGTCCAGACTTTGTTGCTGATTGTCTTGATCCTGCTCTGGCTTGTCTCCGAACTGCTAGCTGGTTAGTTCCTTTTTTTGATGGCTCAGAGTGCCTGGGAAAGAGTCCCATTGCGATTGACACAGGACACGACAGTACTTGAGTTGACCCCAGCTTCTCATCTCTATGCAGCTTTGGCTTCTTCTGCGCCGAATGCTGCGATGTAGAAAGCGGGTTGTTGCGTTTGTTTGGCCGACTAAGCATCGCCTGTATCCTTCAGGTGTATTTCGGAAGGGTTCACCAGAGGTGTTTAGGTTGGAGGACAAGAATTGGAAATAGGACGCCTAGGCGAAGAGGTTTACCTTTGAGCGTTGGTTGGGGTTAAGCGGAAGCTACGAGAAATTGCATGCAGTAAAACTGACCAGCCCATTTCCCCTTCACTTTGCACTCAGGTTGCACTCAGCTTACACCCAATTCCTCCCGCATATTTTTTTTTTTTCTTTGTTCTTTTTTTTTTTCACCTCTGCCTGTTAGAAACTACATCCAACCAATGCCAATAGCTAACAGCTGCGTATTCTCCTGAATGACCGTGTAGTTATTTTCATCGAGCAACGTGTTATCATCACAATGCTTCAGCAATAGTAGCATCTGGTGTTGCCTCGTAGTTTTGAAGCCATTCAACATATCATCAGTACCTATCTGGGTACCTTTTGCATGATTGCTGGACCCGCTCACTAATACTCATGCTTCATATTAATTTTCAGTATCATACTAGAACTAGAGATGACACTGTTCCAATGACACTGTTCCGATGACACCGCAAACATCATCGGCCGTAACCCTGGTAAGTGCACAATACACTGTCTATACCTTTTCGTAGCTTCCGGGAATAGATACTTCCTACTCACGCTGATTTGGTTACGCTCAGTTGATGCCTTCCGGCTCCAACCTGTACAGACACTCGCCCGTCCTTGAAGGTAGCGCCGCTTTGCGTGGTTCCTGCTGCTCCGTCGTAGATCACAGTCCCACCCATGCTCACACGGGCTTCTTTGCTTGACACAGGGACACTGATGACGCCGCTAGTGCCCTCTGGTGCATCTACTTCCAGCTCCAACGCGGTCCCATGCTGCCCAGCCGTCCACGACACCCGAATGGCGGCGCCATGTGGCGTCGGCATTGCGCCTCGAGCCCACGTCAGCCCTCCCGCAACCACAGGTCTCACTTCCCACTGCTCAAATCCGACCTTCTTGGCCGTGATACCGAGCACGTAGTTGGTCATCAGCGGCACAATGCCCGTGGACCAGCCATGTGACATGGACGTAAAGCCGCCCTGGTACGGGCTGCCGCCCGGCCCAATGCCCTCCCAGAACGTCACACCCGGGTCGCCGGCGGACATTGTTCCGTACAGTCGGCGGATCTCGTCGAATGCGGTTTCCTGAGTGGAAGAAACCTCCAACCTCGCGGCGATCTCAAAGTACGAAATGAAGGCATAGACCCGCTGCGAGTATCCGTCGCTTACCTGGTCGTTGTCGTAAAAGGCGTTGCCCCAAGGCCTCTTCAGCGAGCTATCGAGATAGGAGAGAATGGACTCAGCAACGCTGCCGCGCGAGTTCCCTGGGTCGGTTGTGGTGTTGGCTACCCCAGACAGGATCGCGAGGCTGTTGCCATCCTGTGAGTGAGACGGGCACAGCTGAGAAGATCCGCATCTGCCGCCGTCAAAAAATGCCCCGACACTAGAGTCCCAGTTACGTCTGAGCAGGGCCGCTCCAGTCACTGTCGCCCTGTTTCGCCAGCGTGGAGCGTCCTGGTCTTGTCCAATCTGCTCAGCCAGGTCTGCGGCGTATTTGAGAGCGCGGACGTAAAGAGCGTTGTAATAAGTCACGGGGCCTTCTCGTGGTATGAAGGCGTAGTCTCCGTAGCCCCTTCGCTCGACTAGATTTGTGTCCGAGTTCGTGACGCTGGGGTAGAAGTTATCGAGGACTTTGACCAAGTTGGGCCATACCGACCGCAAGTAATCAACATCGCCAGTATAGACTGCATAGTCGCAGCTACATACTACCCACCATAGTGGATAGTCGAAAAGTTGAAGATTGTAATTTCCACTACCAAGTAGTCAGCACCTCGATTGAAAACCCCCTGGTTGTGGCGCATCAGGGTGTCAAACTTACATGCTGG
The DNA here is from genome assembly GCF_004337985.1 of Pyricularia pennisetigena. Lineage (NCBI taxonomy): Eukaryota > Fungi > Ascomycota > Sordariomycetes > Magnaporthales > Pyriculariaceae > Pyricularia > Pyricularia pennisetigena. The sequence continues at coordinate 6,887,096 of NC_043742.1, forward strand.
CCGGAGGAATCCAGCCGTCGTTTCGTTGGTGCGCTGCTAGATCAGCCAGCACGTTCTTGGCGGAGGAGGCGACATCATGGGAAATGTACGCAGTGAGTGCGGCGACAGCTAAATCTCCCACATACGGATCCCGATCACGCTTAGGCCCATCGTGCAGCACAAGCTTGCCAACCAACGTCGGGCTGCCAGCATCTCGGGGCTCCGTGTCGTTAAGACGGAAGGTGTCGATGCAAAGGTCATTTGTATAAACAGCGTCGTACCACCACTGAGTAATGCTCTTGTCCGAACACTCAAAATTGCCAGTGAAAGTATCCGGCGTGCCGTGGAAAGCAGAGAGGTGCAGCTTGATGGACGAGATCGAGACTGTGCCATAAGAAGTCGTGTATGGCGAATCACTCTCAAGTGCTTCCAGCGTTATCTTGACGTATCGGAAACCGTGAAGACCATCGGCGCATACCTGCCGGCCGTGTTCGCATCCAGACTGCGCCAACCACTCGTACGGCTGCTGCTTGACGGCGATCTGGTCAGTGCCGTTGGTAAGTTTTTCATCCTAATACGCCGCGTTAGTTTAGCTGGCCTGGCCAGGTCGTTGCTTTTCCCCCGCAGGTCAGCCACTTACGCCACCCGCGTGGTCAGACCGTGTAAAGTCACTTCTGTCACCCAAGAACTCTAGCGTCTCGGAGAATGCCAGTTTCAAACCAGGAAGGGTGTTTCTGTTGGGAGTAACGGCAGAAGCGCCAGCAAACCGGATGGACAACAGGCCCACGGTATTCTGACCAAAGTCGACAACGATAGATGGCTTGTTGTTGGTTGGTTGGCTCCGGGTGAGCACTGTGGGAGCGTCACCCTTGATCAGTCCATTAGGGTTGGACACATTTCCCTGAATTTGCCGGCTTACAACCTCCCTTGGTGTAATAATCGTGGTTGGAGAAGCTCGCACAAACTTTTGCCAACTGTTTTCGTCACTATCCTGCCTGCGATTTACATGGGTATCAAGCACCAGAGCCAGGCCCAGCGGGATGATGACCGATGCCAACAGCAGGCGCCTCAGGTTATCTCGACGGAGCCCCATCGTGGACGTTGGTTGTTGAGAGGGAACCGTTGGAGGCACCAGACTGCGAGTGCAGGCCCTTGGGCCGAGATATAATATACCTGTAAAGTGATCGACGGATCATGCGTGACTAGCCCAGTCTATCAACAAACGATGAACTGAAAATGCAATAGTTCGAGAACAAAGGTCATGCGTGCATGTCAGTTCTGATATACCGGCTAGCAGGCGCGCTTGGGCGTACAGGTGCAAATCAGGCTTGACGCTTTTCAGTAATGCCCCAAAGGAATAATTCGGCCTGCCGTTCGATCAAGGCTTTGAAAGCAAAAGTTTGGTAGAGGTAGTCTTGTTCAAAAGAAACCGTCTGTCATTTGTGTTTATGAGGCCAGGAACGAGGCGGGGTAAGTTGGGATAGCAATCCTGTAGCGCACAGGACTTGTGTAGTGCTTGCCAACCAGCCACAATGGTCAAATTCTAATGAGAACATGATATGATTCAATCTAAAAAGGGAGATTGAAAGTTTTTGAATGCACTTGCATCTCGAGAGGGACACGCAAGACGATTGAGCAACATGACGTGGAGTCTACGGGCCGTGCTCATGCCGACATGCCCGTTGATGCAATTGCCAACCCGAGGGGTTGTACTGGTGTTGGGATTAGACTGGCCGAGATCGACAGACTATGAAAGTGAAAGAGTGTAAATTTTGTAAAAAGTTTGTCGTTGACTAAAAAGCAACAGAGGTACTTGGCCCGGATTGTCCAGCAAAAAAAGAAAAGCTCCGTAGGACTTGGGTACCTCCGGGCGGAAATGTCAAACACTTGAGGGCTGGAGACGTCGGGGCCGAAGAGTGGTCACGGATGGGGTTTCGGGTTTGCAGCCCCACCAAAAACCAATTGATCAATCAGTCGCGTGAAGACACCCGCGTGGTGCAGCTGCCTTCACTGCCTGGACCCTAATGGTTGTATGGCAGATGCACTGGAAGAGGCAGGAGGACAGAGAAACCCTACTTGAATTCTAATTCAGGTACATCTGCTCGGTGCTGACACGGGCAGCGTGAGCTCACTTCGTTTCAGCACTCAACACAATCTCGTACAAAGAGTCCCAGCAGATCAACTGTGGCATTGAACAAAACGGGGCAGCGTGGATTCTGTGCGGACAAAAGGATCCATTGCAAAAGGATACCGCAACGCAATGCAGCTGATTAATGGAAAAGGAGAGAAGACGATGATGTCTTGGTAAACCTTTTTTGGTTGGCGATTGAGTCGGTTTTAGAATGGTGCCCCACTAGTGATGTTGACAACCCTGAACAAAGTATCAAGTATTACCAAATTCGATGTACGGTAACTTGCCTATTGTAGTCCACCTGGCAACCTTGGCCCTCGAGACGCACTGTTTACAACGGAAATCGAGATCATTGGAGACTTCAAAAACTCTCGATAATTTCAGACAAAAATGAGGGAAGTTCGAGATCCATGTCCTTTACTCCGGAAGACAAAGCGCCACTACCGGTCAGCAGGGAATATGCTCTCCAGGGGTAAGACAGTTGGGATTGGTAACGCCCCTTGGGCGACCAAACCAACAAACTACGGTTCCTTTTTTAATACACGAAAAAATATTCCGTATGTACTCAAACGAATTGCGGTATGTCAGGCGGAGTAGGCTGTCTAGCGGTGAGTTGTTAAAATAGCATTCATTTTTTAGTTGAGGTACTCGTAGTTTGGGAGAAGAGACGTAGCATAACCAAGTCACCAATTGATGCGGCTCGCTCGGTGTCGGTTCAGGGCATCAAAATGGTTCCAAGCAGGGAGATGAGCCCGACAATACCTCGTGACGCTGACGGCAAGGGTAGACGGGCAGAGGCTGGTCTCTGCAACACAGAAGCGAAGTATCAAGACATCATGAGGTCTTCAGAGATTTACCCCATGATACCAAAAGGGCCCACTTTTCAATAATCTGGGGGTAATGGAAACTCAAGGCTCTGGGCCTGGACGCGGGGATGGAGGGGTTAGTTGTGCACTGGCTCGCACAAACCAGAGCCAACGGCGGCGTTTTGTTACGTACATTTACGTACTGACGTGACGACCTTGACACATCGCGATGCATTGTTGGTCTGACGTGCTTATGCTTGGTCGATTTGAGGCGTTTGGAACAAAAAAAAAAAAAAAAAAAAAAAAAAAAAACAAGGTGTCAAGTACTTGCACCTATCCTGGAATACCTGGTCGGCAGTAATTAGTGGATGGTGGAAGCAGACAAAGATTTTTTTTTTCTTTTCTCTTGGCCTATCCACCCTTGTCTAGGACCGTTCAAATCATGAAGAAATAGTGTATTGTACATATGCAGCCCACTAGCACTTGTTTGCTGTTGTTTTGATGGTTAAACAAAACACTGGTGACCAGACGCCCAGACCACCAGGTAGACGGTGAGAACTTTTGGGGCTTAGTCGGGCTTTCTTTTTGTACATACCCAAGGTAGGTTCGCTGACGGTGCCGGATCAGGAAAAGCCTCTTTGTTGCAGAAATCCTTCTCCGGTCTCCGTCCGTCACCTGTGAGGAAGGTAGGTAGGTACCTATCTCTCTCTCATCTCTCTGATCGGGGTGGATTGGTTCCTGAAATCAATCCGCCGCAGCTGAGCGGGCAGCCGGGGCGGGCGAAGCAAGGCGAGAGCGGGGCAATTGATTCAGTATTGTGTACTAGGGAAAGTGTGTGTGGGTTTGTGGGCAAGGTAATAGGTAAATCCAGGCTGAACTGGCCAACAAAAGCTCACGATGGTTCAAGCTTTTGTCCAACACAACAGGTGCCTTGGCCCTCTTTTTTTTTTTTCGTACCGGCTCCGCACCGTGCATTCCAGAAATAAAACGGCAAAACGAAAGTGAAAAAAAAAAAATAATAATAATAAATGAAAAATTCAAATCCAGGTACCGTGATGGACTTGCTGCATTTGATTACCGGATCGCCTGGGATGATGGGAACCATCCCCTGACATGCACTTCCTGGGGTCTCCACCTCTGGCTACTTCGTGACCTGTCGTGGACACGATGTAATTCAAGTATAAAAGGTCGCTCGAGTCCCGGCGTTCGTGTTCGCTTGGGGTTACGATATCTTGGTCTTACTCATGCAGTGCTCTCTTTGCAAATCAAAATTCCTTTCATCTCTAATTGTCAAATAAAGAAAAGGAGGGCCACCAATTCGTGTCAGAAACGACATCATTTCCCCTTTCTTTCAGCCGGCAGGTCAGGCACCGCGTAGATCCGGTATCTTGCCAGCAGATCCCAACCCCCAACACACCCTCGGTCTGAGAGTAAGTGGTCCTACTTGTTATTAAACTCGTCCATGATTTCTTCTGCGCCAGCTTCCACGCTTATCTTGTACCGAATCATTGGCATCTACCCTATCTGTCATCCGTTCCCTCAGCCGCTACAGCAACGGCCGGGTAGGCTGTGTCCAGGAGGCCGGGCTCTTATCTGCATTCCTTGCCGCAATTCAATCCAAACCAGATCATCCTTTGAGTTGAGAGGATTGATCCTTGCCCAATCCGAGCACTGGGGCTAGGCGGTGTGCCGTTGCCTCAGCCCAATTGCCCTAGCCTGTCAAACCGCCTATCTATCAATTCTGCATTACGAGCATTTTTATCTTTACCTGTCTTGAAGCGACTACTGTGCCTTTTGAGAAACCTAAGCTAATCGAGTTTAAACCAGGACGGGGCTACGCATTGCTCATTCCACACAAAAATACGGTAAGCCACGAAGCCACCCGTCGCTCGTCGGAATTGCCCTGCGTTGGTGCCAAAGTAAGGCGACGCAAATAAAAATAATAAATAAATAAATAAAAAGAGCGGCAGGCACCTCTTTTTTTTTTGGGGGGCCCCCCTTATCAACGGGAGGAAAGTGCTCTACCGGAGCATTCTAAGCCACCCACCTCAGCACCTTCCCATCCCTTGTCGTCAGCATTGGTGATCTAGCGATTACTCAGTTTGTTGGTATCACAAAGACAACTGGCGACGTGGACTTTATTTTAGATAATTGTCCTGTTCGCCCGCACTTGAAAATTTTGTTGTTTCTGCCCTCAAAAAAGCGGTACACATTCACTCACTCAACTCTCTTTTTCTTTCAAAAAATCACTTTATTTCAAATGCACCCACGGCTTGTTTCGGCTTAGAAACTCCTTGGCAATAAGCCGCCCCCAGATTCAACTCACTTACACTTACTTACATCGTCAACCTGCAAACACTGTGCTACCCTTGCTCGCGGTGCCATCATAATGGATAAGCCAAGAATCAAAACCACTGACCTGGTGAATTCGTTCCCGGAATACACAGATCCCTTTGAGCCCTCCAGTGCTAGCATCATGGCTTCACCAATTAGCAGCACAGCCCAAAAGGCTCTGGGCATAAATGGCGACGATCCAAGGCATCCGTCACCTCAGCCCACACACTTCGCCGTGTCAAAACTCAAGGGAAATGGCAACCGCACCCTGAGGTCGGCCACGGTGGGCTACATTGCCCCGGAGTTCAAGGGCAAGGCCGAGCAGATGCTAGAGGGTATGTAGTAGATTCGGCTGTAGATCACTCCTCAAACACTTCTCGTCTCGATTCTGACCGTCCCACAGTCAAGAAGGAGATCCAAGAGAATGGCTGGATCCCGGACAAGGTCATCGACGAGCAGGTGGCTTGGTTCTATAACGAGCTTGGCATCGACGATGTCTACTTTCAGCTCGAGAGGCCGGCCGTCATCGCCAACCACATCACCTCCCTCTACGCTGCCAAGGTTGCAGCCTTCTCCCGTGAAGACAAGCGGGAGGAGATCAGGTTAGATATGGAGGCCTCTGACCACGCCATCTACATCGACACCAGCGAGCCGGGGCGTAGCGCAATCGAGGGCCCGCGCTACGAGACTCGTCTTGAGGCCAAGTATCTTGACGGCAACGACTCGCAGAGGTTCCGTGTCGAGACCTTCAGGTCACCTGGCGTCCTGGGCCAGAACACCAACGGCGGCGGCGCCAGTCTTCGCTGCTACTTCGTCTACCAGTGCACATTTGTGGAGCCCAACGCCGACCCTAACGAGACTCGTCTTGAGGTCATTAGCGACCGCATGTTCCTCGCCAAGGCCACCAAGAACACCCTTCAGATCTACCAGGAGATCATTGAGCTGGCCGTCAACCGAACTGGCCCGGTCATCGAGGTGTTCGACATCGAGGACTCGCCAGAGAAGCGTCTTGTGGTTGCTTTCAGGTCCCGCACTGCCAGGGGCATGTTCAGCGCCATCAGTGATTTGTACCACTACTACGGCGTCACCAGCTCCCGCAAGTATGTTGAGCAGTTCTCCAACGGCATCACAGTCATGTCCATCTACCTGCGCCCGGCCTCCAACCTGGACGGCAAGTACCCTCCTATTGAGGAGTCCATTCACCAGATCACCAAGGAGACATCGCTGCTATACTGCATTCCCCTCAACAAGCTTCACCACCTCTTCGCTACTGGTGAGCTGAGCCTCCAGGAGGCCATCTACGGCCACTGCGCCTGGGTCTTTGTTCAGCATTTCCTCAACCGCCTGGGTTCCGAGTATGCCACTCTCTCAGATGCCCTCGACCCCAAGAACAACGTGCACGCCGAACTTCTCTCCAAGCTGAAGAGGCGACTGCGTACTGAGACTTTCACTCCCGACTACATCTTGGAGATCATTGGGTCGTACCCGGGTCTTGTTCGTCTTTTGTACGCTGCATTCGCCAGCGTCCACCTTAACACGGATGCCAAGGAGAAGGGCACAATCACGCCTACGCCTGGTGTCGAGGTCCTGTCTGACGAAGGCCTCAAGGAGCGCATCACCAGAGAGGTCTCCAACGAGCACGAGGAGATGGTCATGACTGCCTTCCGCGTCTTCAACAGCGCCATCCTCAAGACCAACTACTTCACCCCCACCAAAGTCGCTCTGAGCTTCCGTCTGGATGCCTCGTTCCTGCCCGAGATCGAGTACCCCACGCCACTTTACGGCATGTTCCTCGTCATCACATCCGAGTCGCGTGGTTTCCACCTCCGCTTCAAGGACGTCGCTCGTGGTGGTATTCGTATCGTCAAGTCCCGCAGCAAGGAAGCCTACTCCATCAACGCTCGCAACCTCTTCGATGAGAACTACGGACTGGCCAGCACGCAGCAGCGCAAGAACAAGGACATCCCCGAGGGCGGCTCCAAGGGTGTCATCCTGCTTGACGCAAAGCAGCAAGACAAGGCACGCGAGGCCTTTGAGAAGTACATTGACAGTATCCTTGACCTTCTCCTGCCCGCCGAGACCCCCGGTATCAAGAACCCGATTGTGGACCTGTACGGCAAGCCTGAAATTCTGTTCATGGGCCCCGATGAGAACACTGCCGACCTTGTCGACTGGGCAACCGAGCATGCTCGCTCCCGCAACGCCCCTTGGTGGAAGTCTTTCTTCACCGGCAAGTCACCCAAGCTTGGTGGTATTCCTCACGATACGTACGGAATGACGACGTTGTCGGTTCGGGAGTACGTCAAGGGCATCTACCGCAAGCTTAACCTCGACCCCTCCAAGGTCAGGAAGATGCAGACTGGTGGGCCCGATGGAGACCTGGGCAGCAACGAGATCCTACTCAGCAATGAAATGTACACATCCATCGTCGACGGCTCGGGTGTTCTCTGCGACCCCAACGGAATCGACATTGACGAGCTCCGCAGGCTTGCCAAGCAGCGTGTCATGATCTCTCACTTTGACATGAGCAAGCTCAGCAAGGACGGTTACCGTGTGCTGTGCGAGGACGTCAACGTGACTCTGCCCAACGGTCAGGTAGTCGCCAACGGCACCGCCTTCCGTAATACCTACCACCTCCTGGACACTGGCCTCACGGACATGTTTGTGCCGTGCGGTGGCCGTCCCGAGTCCATTGACCTCGTCTCTGTTTCCAAGATCATCAAGGATGGCAGGTCAACCATCCCTTACATCGTCGAGGGTGCCAACTTGTTCTGCAGTGAGCCCTCACGCATGCGTCTCGAGAATGCGGGCTGCGTCTTCATCAAGGAGTAGGTTTCCAGACTCTTACAGATCCCTGCCCACGTGTTGAAATATGGTATGCTAACACGCTGAAAACAAAAGTGCTTCTGCGAACAAGGGTGGCGTAACCAGCTCATCGCTCGAGGTTTTGGCGAGTCTTGCGTTCGATGACGAAGGTTTCGTTGAGCATATGTGCGTTGATGCCGCTGGCAACGCTCCTGAATTCTACAAGGCATATGTGAAGCAAGTTCAAGGTACGTGATAATCCCTACCATGTAGTCCCTCGCCTTGCCCCGTATAATGAATCCGTTCATACTAATGTCTTTACAGAAACTATTCAACGTAACGCCTACTTGGAGTTCGAAGCCATCTGGCGCGAGAATGCCGAGACTGGCGTGCCCAGGCCAGTGTTGTCCGACAAGCTATCTGTAGCCATTACCACACTTGATGCAGTAAGTTGATTCCGCCTTTGTCTCCGTCGGTGATTTGCAGAATGTGCACTGACAGTCATGAGCAGGAACTGCAACACAGCGAACTGTGGGAGAACGAGAAGATCCGGGTCTCGGTTCTCAAGGACGCCCTGCCAAACCTGTTGCTCGAGAAGATTGGCCTCGAGAACATAATTGCGCGTGTCCCTGACAACTACCTCCGGGCCATCTTCGGATCCTATCTTGCCAGTCGTTTCGTCTAGTAAGTGTCCCTCAACTCAGACTTCCTGAAACTCGTGCGCTAACCACATGTCTTCTGCTACAGCACGTATGGTACTACCTCGAACTCGTTCTCTTTCTATAACTTCATGACTGCAAAAATGGCCCAGATCCAGTAGAGGATGCACAATGGGTTTCTGTTTCTAGCATTGTATTTGTTTTTTGGGCTCGAACGGTTACGGAGAATATAGGGGAAATTAAGGTGAAACTAAGGTTATAGAGAAAAACAAAAACAAATAATCACGATAAGACTTTCTGAGCCTATTGCCTTGCTTTAAAAGCTGGGTCCCATGCTCTCCTTCTCGTAAGGCTGCATTGTGAAGCGGCTATGTATACATTTAGATAGGTAGGCAGCTAGGCAGGAAGGTACGTCAGTAAATGGGGGTAGATGGCAGCCTAAGCAGAAAGGGTTGAAATATTAAAGCTTTCAATCAGAAGAGCTTCCTTTCCAATTAGCTTACACCTTCAAGCTGCAATGCTATAAACAGTTTGAACAAACCTCCTTGACCTTGTGTTTCGTCGAAAATGGACCCACTTCATCAATCTGGTATTATTTATGAAAATCCGCGCCCCCGTGCGGATATATACCAAGGGGAATAAAATGATCACTCAGGGTTGCGTTTCGTCCCCGAACCTAAAAGCAGCACACTCACTCTCTTTCCATGATTCTCTCCACAGCTTGCTCGCTCTAGAACAACAAAAAGCTAGTACTAGGAATCGAACCTAGATTACGAGGACTTTAGCTGTCAACGACATCTCAGAACCTCATGTGCTAACCATTACACTATACCAGCTGATGGTAGACGAGCTAGTACTAGGAATCGAACCTAGATTACGAGGACGATTCTTGTCATGGACATTCTTCAGAACCTCATGTGCTAACCATTACACTATACCAGCTTGTTGTGGGTACGGACAGACTGCAACGGTCTTGTGTAGGGTTTGACAGCACGATGGATTCACGGAAGAGCCAATTCCACATCACAATCCACTTTGTTTAGAACAGACCCACCTTGGGCACTTGAACAAAGAACAGCAAGCATCGTTTTACTGCTTTGTATGTTCAAGTTGTGTCTGGATAGCAACGAGGTTTGGTGAGCACAAGTGCGCAACCTCGCCTGGACAGGTGTAATATCTCAAAACAATCTCTTCTTCCTCCTGTTGTCTATGCTCATTTCTAATTACCAGTGCTGGCCATGGACTTTCATCCAGGCCAGAAAGAGTCTCTTAGGGGATTAGACACATGTTACTATCGCGGGAGAACAAAATGTCACATGGATCTAAAGTAACAGACCCATGTCGTCGCCGTGAGAAAAAAAAAAAAAAAAAAAAAAAAAAAAAAAAAAAAAAAAAAACTTGTGGTTATGGAGCAAGTTCCTCACAGGGGTAACGCCAGTTCAGAGACTCCCGAGGCATATGCATGCTGCCCGACTACATCCACTTTGATCCTCCAGCAGCGGCGCGGCACCCGCCCTTACTTGTGCCAGACAGTGACTTCGAGGAGGAGATGATGGCCATTACACTGAGCTTCAAGCGTAGCAGTTGAATGACGCAAAACGTCATCATGGGCAATGGGAGGCTACAAATGTTAGGAATGCAAGCATAGAGTGAACCTGACTGCGGTTGGGTTGCAGTCAAGGAGCACAACGCCAAGGATTGGAAATGGCGGAGCCCCGAAAAGTGGAGATATTCACCAAACTACGATTTGTTGCCACAGTGCAGATTCCACTATGCGCTTTAGGGTCACGTGAAGAATAGTTCCCCTCCCACAACGAAATTTTGAATTCAGCACCGAACGAAACTCACAGCAATAGGCACCTCGTCGACAACCCCGTTTAACTAACCCAACAGCAAAAAGACAACCCCCGTACAAGGTACTTGCTGCCAGAATCATTTCCGGAAATCATTCTCGACATATTCAGATACTAATTTTCATTTCCAGCCGTCAAGATGGTTGCCGCCGCCAAGCACACCCCGATCGTGAAGAAGCGTATGTCACAAAAAGCCCGTCCACGAAGCGAAATTCGATCCCTACACTACACCCCGACGAAAACTCGAGAATGGAGGATGCTACAGATGCCATGATGATGGAAACCATGGGAATGGATCGTTGACTTGCTTTTTTTTTCTTACGCTCGACACAGGCACGAAGAGCTTCATGCGCCACCAGAGCGACAGGTTCAAGCGCGTCGACCCTAGCTGGAGGAAGCCCAAGGGAATCGACAACCGTGTCCGCCGTCGGTTCCGTGGCAACCTTGCCATGCCCTCGGTGCGTTTATCTCCGATTTTAAGCCGAACAGAGAGAAAGAATACACAGATTGGATCTCTGAGGAGGTACTGGCACAAGTCACGGGTGTGCTAACCTTGGCCGATGATTTTGGCGACTATAGATTGGCTATGGCTCCAACAAGAGAACCCGCCACATGATGCCCTCGGGCCACAAGGCTTTCCTCGTCCAGAACGTCAACGACGTCGAGCTCCTTCTCATGCACAACCAGGTCTTCGCCGCTGAGTACGTTTTCTTACCGCCACGGACACATTGCTCTTGCTGCCGACGGAATGAAAAACACGGGGAAATGGAAATCAAGGCCCACAGAAGGCTGACAGCTCTCACAATCTAGGATCGCACACAACGTCTCATCGAGGAAGCGCATTGAGATCATCGCACGGGCGAAGCAGCTGGGTGTCAAGGTCACCAACCCCAAGGCCAAGGTTACCACCGAGGTATAATCGACTCGAACTGTGTGGTGTACGGCGTGTTTCGTTCCTTTTTTTTCTGGTTGCGACAAAGATTTACTTTGCTCTTGGTCTGCGGGGGAAAAAAAATATCACTGGCATTTTCTGCACGGAAGCTTCTGGGGTCCCTAGGGTCATGAATTGCATCTTCATTTTACGGTTGCGTCTTGTCCCATGCAGCAACCCAAGAGACATTCGCCCGTGATGTTGGCAATACGGAAATAACGAACATTTGACGACCAAACACAAGCTAGGCAGGGGCTTGTGATGCTAACGACGACGCCCGGGGGGGGTTTTTTTTGTGGCCCCAGCTTTTTTCGCCTGTTAGAATTCACTTGGGGCCCGCAGTCGGCGTTTTGGGGATGAATTAGGCCTGGAATTTAAAAGCACGATGGACGCCTACCAATACAACCGAAGTCTAAATCTAAATACAGATCAACGCAGGCTTCTCGTATTGATTAAAATTGGATGGCATCAACGATTTTTCCATGTCGGACCATCTACTGAGTAGCACACTGGGGTCCAGCCTCTTCCTCATCCTCCCACTCTGACCCACCCGTTTCTCCAGCCGAAGCACCCATCTGTAGATTGATATAAAAGTCAGTAACGGGGAGACATTACTCCAACGAGTACTGCATCAGATGACTTAGTAAACGCGAATGCTTTTCTTACCTGTTCGATGTCTGCGTTCCTCTCATACTCGACCTCATCCACCTCGTCCGCAGTGATGGGGGCCGGTGGAGGCGGGAGAAGCTTCTGCAGAGCCTCGTAGTCGCTGGCATCCTTGAGCCAGCCGTCTTCTGGAAACTCAATCTTGACGATGAGGTACAGGTCGCCCCTGGCATCGCCACGCTTGTGCGGCATGCCCTCGCCCGGCACCTTGAGGATCTCGCTCGGGCGCAGGACCTTGCCCCGAGGCAGCTCGAGGTGCAGGCCGCGGCCGTCGAGGTGCTTGAGCACGACGCGCGAGAAGCCCATGAGGGCCTCGGCCAGGGTGACGTTGAGCTCGGCCGACAGGTCGTGCCCTATGCGGGTGAAGGTGTCGTGGGACTTTTCGACCAGCACGATGATGATGTCGCCGGGCGTCTGGCCCGGCAGCTGATCGGCCTCGCCCTCAAGCACGACCTTTTCTCCGTGGAAGGCGCCCCTGGGGATGTAGATCTCGAGGGCCTTGGTGACGGGCAGCGTGGCCCTGCCCTTGCACTTCTTGCAGCGTTCCTTCTCCTTGACGTACTTGCCGGTGCCCTGGCAGTGATCGCACTCGACGATGTCCTGCGACACGAGGCCCGGCGCCACCTGCTTCAGGACCTTGCGGAACCCGCTGGCCTGGCACTTGTCGCAGTCCTGCGGCTTGTACTTGTCCCTGGCTCCCGACCCCTTGCATACGGAGCACAGCTCGCGCTTGCTGCTGGCGAACTTGACCGTCTTGCCCCTGTACAGGTCCTCGAGCGTCACCTCGTGCGGTATCTCCTGGTCCGCGCCCCGCTGCGGCCTCTTGGGGGCCCTGCCGCCGCCCATGCCGCCCATACCGCCCATGCCCATGCCCATGGACGCAAAGAGCTCCTGTAAGTCGTCCATGCCCATGCCGCCGTGGCCGGCCGGGCCGCGGGACGGGTCAAAGGCGGCCATGCCGTGCGTGTCGTACAGGTGGCGCTTTTCATCGTCGCGGAGGATCTCGTACGCCTGCTGAATGGCCTTGAACGTCGCCTCGGCCTCTTCCTTACGCTCCTCGGGGACCTTGTCTGGGTGGTGTTGGCGTGCTGCCTGGATTGGTGTAGTTTGTGCGAGCAGGGGTGTTGAGGTTAGTTGGTTGATTCCAAAGAGTATATGATGGATAGACATGCGGCGTGTGTGTGTGTTTTGCCAGCCAGTGGCAGGCGTAGCTAGAATCTCCTCACCTTATGGTATGCCTTTTTTATATCTGACGCACTGGCGGACCTGTCGATCTCCAAGAGTTCTGTACCATTGGTGAGTTAGGGGGGTCGGGAAGGAAGGGCAAAATCAAAAGAAATAAAATCAAATAAAAAGGAACCGGCGCGCGGGTTTTCGGCGGTGCGCACCGTAGAGATCAACGTCCTCGTCAACGTTTGGCGGCGATGCGCCGCCGGGACTACTTGTTCCGTCCATGACTGGTGATAAAGTGTTACGGTGTAGTCGATAAAAAGGGTATTGCTAATCACAAAACGACCCGATTTGGTTTCCCCCACCGCGCCGTTTTGGTGTACAAAAAAGACGAGGCAGAAAAAAAAAAAAAAAAAAAAAAAAAAAAAGGATATCAGCCGGTAAAGGGTGGCGACTGTACCAGGATTATTGGAATCAGACTCTTACGTATGAAAGCCTCTGTAAATACGGGAAACGAAAAAATGACAAGTAGAATCTAAAATGTTCACCCAGGCACCTTTCGTCATTCAGTGGACAAAGTCAAGTAAGGGATCTTTTTTTTTTTTTTTTACCCCTTCATCCTTTGCAGCGGGGCTAACAGGCAGCGGCGGCAAACAAAGAAGAAAATGTCCAAGACCCACAACAATTGCTGCGAGCCTAGTATTCCTTGCTGCAATTCTGTTCCACATGCAGGCTTTTTTTTTTTTTTCTTTTTTTTTTTTAGTATTCTGTGCTGAAGCTTGTTTGGTTTCGCTGCCACATTACATTTGAAGTTTTCAAGTAGCTCACAAAATACAGATAGTTTTGTTGATCCACAGTTTGTGCCATAATCATATCGGCGAATCTCGATAGATTCTCAGATAGGTACCATCTTACCACGAAAGGGATTAACGCAGTAACAATCACAGCAATGTTCTTTTCATGTCAAATAAACAAGCATGTCAATGTCATGGCTTTTGTTAACATTTTTTTCTCCATTCTCTTGACTTGAAAACTTGCTAGAATGAAGAAGAAACTTGCGTTAATTAACAACAGGCGTGTCGCGTTCATTAGGGTACTTATACAAAAGAGAGTACATGTATTACGAATAAGCCACCATGCCATCCTGAATCATTCATTCTATGCATGCATGGCCATGCCGCCGTTGGTGAGCTGAGGCTGTCCGCCAACCATACCCGGACCAGAGCTGACCATGCCAGGACCCGAGCCAACCATGCTCGGACCTGCACCAACGCCGTTGCCATTGGCATTGCCATTGCCAGCGTTGTGCACCTTACGGGCGATTTGTGGAGCAGCAGGAATATCGGTGCTCTTGGATGCCTCGCCGACAGAAAAGACTGGAGACTCCCAAGCTGAACCCTTCTTGGCCAGTTCTCTGAACTCGGCTGCGCGCGTGCTGAGGGCAGAACCATTAGCCGGTCCAGGGAGCTTGATGTCAGGGAAGATAGAATCTTCGGTCGTGACAGCATAGTTGACCTTCTTGTCTGCAACAGCATCCTCCGTCTTCTTCTTGGTCGCCAAGGCACGGCGCTGGACGGCGCTGGCGTAGCGAGAGTAGATGTTTGGCACGTTCTCAGGGTCAGACTGAGCCTCCTCCAAAGCCTTGTCTGCCTCCTGCTTGAGTTGGAAGAGAATCTGATCAAACTCGTTGAAACGATCCTTGATCACCTTGCCGAGCGCCTTCTGGATGGCCGGACGCATCACCTTCAACATGATGGGCTTCGCAATGCTGAACAGGAACTTGTGGTTGGACTGGTGGATCTTGATGTCTAGGTTGTTAACCTCGACGTCAACCTTGTCAACCCTGAAGAACTTCTGGGCATCCTTTTCGTCCGGCGTCGAAAGTTTGAGCTTGAATGAGAAACCGTTGCCTCCCATGAATACGTCCATGAGACCAACGTCTGTGAGCGAAGGGAATCCCTTCTTACGCTTCACGTAGTAAGAAACATCACGGAGGTCCATCTGCACTCCGGCGACCTTAATCTCTCCCGAGTGCTTGCGGGACGACTTGACTGTTTTGCGACCCTGTGAGTTTGAGTTGGGTTAGTTTCTGAAGGTATAAATGCCGTTACAATAATAGCGTCCGCAACTTACCCAGCGCATATAGTTGGAAGAATCAATCTCCATCACGTTGGGAGTGAAATTGTCGCTCTCAAGAACCAGATTCTCAACCACAAAGTCGATCTGGCTGTCCTGGTACTCAATTCGGGGGATGGGAACATAGGCGATGTTCTCCAAGGTAGATGGAACGATAACCTCTGTGAGATCCTTGACCAGGTGCTTCTTGAAGACTGGCTTGCCGTTTTCGTCGTTACCCAAGTCGTTGAAGAGCTTCATAATGGCCTCACGGAAAGCACTGTTGAGCGGGTCCTTCTCAAATTCAGAGAACAAGAATTTGACCTCATCAAGGATTCTGTCGACATGAACCTTGTACTTGTCCCGGAGGAGATAAGAGCCTTCGTCGTACAGCTGATCCCACTCCTCGGTGCTCGAGTCGTCAATGACGTAGCCTTGCTCTTCGAGGCACCGGCGGATGTAGCGGTTGCATCGCTTGAGCCAGTTACGCAGCTCAGGGTCCTGGTCAGCATCGCGGTAGATCTGACCAATGGCATTCCATAGATCGTCAGTCGATGAACCGTTAGCGAAGCGCTCGATCAGAGTCTTGAGGTCCCTCTCAGCTTGACCAAGGTTAGAAGCCCGGGCGTCCCTAGCGGCATCCGAGCTGTCCTGACCAAGAGCCTTTGCGTGATAACCATACTCGGAAGCCAGGTCAAGGAGAGTGTGAATGGCTTCCTGGTAGTCGGGGTGCTGCTGGCACTCAATGAGCATCTTCTTGAGGCGCCAGACGGTCGCCTCCCTCCTGTCCCTCGGCACCTTTTGCTCGAGGTAGCGCTTGGTGCGGGCGCGGTATTCCACACCCTTCTGCTTTGCAGCCTGCTGGGCCTCGGCGGTAAGTTGCACCTCTGGCGGTGGCTGCTGAGCGTTGCCTCCAGCAGTGGTCGGCTGCACAGCAGTTGACTGAACGGGAGATGTCTGGCCGGGAGCGATTTGGCCAGGCTCAGTTGATGCCGGGGCTTGGCCATTAGCCTTGTTGTTCTTGTAAGCTCCCTGCACCTGCTTCCTAATGTTGTCCTTGCTCAAGTTGGGAGCATCATGCCAGACATTGTCGTCGGCTGGACGATCAATTTGCGAAAGAGCATCCTGAGACGGCTTGACGTTGGAAGCT
Organism: Pyricularia pennisetigena; assembly: GCF_004337985.1. Lineage (NCBI taxonomy): Eukaryota > Fungi > Ascomycota > Sordariomycetes > Magnaporthales > Pyriculariaceae > Pyricularia > Pyricularia pennisetigena. Next base: position 6,903,695 of record NC_043742.1, read on the forward strand.
GCTTTTGTCGCAGCATCTCCTGCCATGTCCCTGAGGAGAATGGACGCATCCTTCACTGTGAAGGGAGGTAGTGTTAGCAGCAGAAGATCAAAATGATCAAAATGAGCGTTCTGAATATCCCAGCAGGTACTTACGAAGCTTGCGGAATTGTCCGTTGGTAATGATCAAGGTTCCAAGAGTCCTCAGGCCTTCGGCAGCGCGGTTACCATGGGCTCTGGCGGTATCCTTGTCCACGGGTGCCTGAGGCGACTGGACAGACTTGGGGTCAAAGTGAGTGGTTTGCCAGATGAAATCCTGGAGAAGGTTGCCCTCGTTCTTGGATAGCACCAGGTGCTGGGCCTTCTTCACGACGTCACGGAAGTCGGCCACCAAGGCTCGGCCCTCAGGTGAAAGCTTGTCTGACGGGTTGGAGAGGGCCTTGGTCTGCAGAAAGCTGTTGAGGGCGATATCTATTTGGTCATTGGATGGAATCTTTCCTGCCTGGAAGGCAGAGATGATCCCATAAACCTGTAGCTTCCGAGCAATGTCGGCATCCTTCTGCTTGACGTCGACGGGCTTGTTGACCGACGACATGGTTGCTAGTATTTGGTGGGTGGTATTATTAAAGTCCAATTATGGGTGATGATGATGATGTTATTTTGAGAATGGGGATCACTGTTGTGCGAGTATCCTGTTGCTAAGGGACCAATTGAGTGTCTGCCTGATGAAGCAAGACGGGGTATCACGATGGGAAACAAAACAAGTATGGAAGAATGATCATGGGAATGTGTGATACTTTGAGTTCGGGACCAGCTCAAGTTAAATGGGATGGAGCGTCTGAAGGAAAGTTGGGATTTATGTCATGCATGTTTGGGTTCCGGCAGTTGCCAAGCAGGAAGCTGGTATTGGGCGAGAGGAATGCCTGCCAATATGGTTTCAAGGACGTCATCCAGTCACACACCAACCCATGATGGTGCTACCAAGGATCCATCCATGTCTTTGTTGCCGGTAGAGAAGACCCCACTCATTCCGACTAACACTACGGGTAGGTAGGTAGGTAGGCTACCTTGACTAAACCCCGTCACGATGGGCTGAAAAAAAAAATGAACAAAAAGTAGTTGCCTTGGGTTTGTTGTCACTGACCTCCCTGCAATGACAAGACGGGAGGCAACTTCGGAAAATCGATCGCATTGAATGAATGGCTCAGCTTAGGGAGCTCCCCAGCTACAACGTCAATCGAGCCTAGGAAAACAGCTGTCAAACCTGATCTATGACGTCGTAGGTCGTCTAGCTTCACGCCAGGTCTTGGGTGTGGATGGAAGCACCGCGAGGGCCAGAAAAAAGGGCAACAAAACAAAATTAAAAAGGCCACCGCTGGGTGAACGCGTCACCTTGACGACTTAGCCTAGCAAATCTTACTGGAATCGTGCCAGACTACCTATGACGGACTTGGTAATCTGCATCTTGTTTTTTTTTTTTTTTGTCTGCTGGTACTGATGCTATGTACGAAGTTGTCATTGTGGCTACCGCTTCACGCCAATTGGATGCTGTTTGTTAGTGGATAATGCGGTAAAGCGGCAATCGGAACACACAACTTCCTGACCCTTTTTTTCCAACCTACCCTTTGAGAGCTGTCAGATCATCTCTTGCATCTCCATCCTTGCTATCAACGGCAATGTGGAACCGAGCGCCACATGTCGTGAAAAAATACGTCAATTCGTGTCCAGACTCGGAATGAGTCTAACGAATATATACCAACTTTAAACGTAATCAATAAACCAGAAAACATGACTATTACCATGAGACAGTTCTACCTAATGCTAGGTAACTCAGATAGCCAGTTTTCCCTAAATCTGCTGTACCTGCACGCACCAGATAGATAGGTTGGTTAGCGCGTCAATTAAAGACCAGCGATCGGACAAGGGTCTGCTTTCCCGCACTGCAGGCAGCAACCGGGGAAGTCGCGTCACAGGCGCGTCTCTCAAAGCCAAATTAACGAAGTTTCCATAGATCTCAAATGATCACCACAAACATGAGCATTCGATTGCCAGCACAAAGGCTGACGATTACAAAGCCGTCAATATTGGCTCTGGAACGTCAGGATTCTACGGGCCCATAATCCGAGTTGACTTTAAATCGTCGATCATAATGTCTCGAATTAAACGGGAAGACGCGTCCCAGGAGGCCATTGACGAAGATTCCCTGCAATACAGCTTTGGTGATGCCGGCTCGGGAGAAGTCGATGAGAAGTAAGCATGACCACAGAAGCACTTTTGAAAACCCACCTGCTAGATTATAGTGCATTTCGCGATTTGTGTGTCATGGTAGACCAGCTAAATGGCTTGTTCTCCGGTTTAGATACCCTAATCGTCCCCGGAATCACTCTCAGACACTGGTCTTTTCCGAACTGTTCACGAATCTGTTCAACCCCCTGAATGAGCACAAGAATCGAAGAGGCCCCGTTGGTCCTGCAGGCCGCAAGGGTGGCCCGAGACTCTCTCCTCACGAACAAAGACGCCTCATCATCAGGCGCTTCATCGACCGCTGGCGGGCCGAGGTTGGGAATGATTTCTACCCAGCTCTGCGCCTGATATTACCCGACAAGGACCGCGATCGTGGTGTCTACGGCCTCAAGGAGAGCGCAATCGGAAAGCTTCTAGTGAAGTTGATCAAGATCGCACCAGGCTCGGAGGATGGCCAAAACCTCCTCAAATGGAAACTCCCGGGCCAGACTTTTGCCAGCCGCATGGCGGGTGATTTTGCCGGAAGATGCTTTGAAACACTATCCAAAAGACAGCTGCGCATGGCGCCGGGGGATATGCGTATTGGAGAAGTCAACTCGCTGCTCGACAAACTGGCAGCCGCTTCAGGCGAGGGCGAGCAGCTGCCCATTTTTCAAACCTTCTATGAGCGCATGAACGCAGAGGAGATGATGTGGCTCATTCGCATGATCCTCAAGGACATGAAGATCGGTGCAAGCGAGCGTACCTTTCTGTATCAGTGGCACCCAGACGCCGAGGCTCTTTTCAACGTCAGCTCCAGCTTGCGCCGTGTGTGCTGGGAGCTCTATGATCCCGCTCTCCGTCTAGAGCAGGAAGACACCAGAGTGACGCTGATGCAATGCTTTCAGCCCCAATTGGCTCAGTTTCAGCCTCACTCACCCAACTTTGCTACAATGGTCCAAGACCTAGGCGTCACTGACGAAGACCCGAGATTCTGGATCGAGGAAAAGCTCGATGGCGAGCGGATGCAATTACACATGGTAGATGACGACGATCATCCAGGAGGCAAACGTTTCTCTTTCTGGTCTCGAAAGGGCAAGGACTACACCTATCTCTACGGTAATGGATTTCAAGATGACAACTCCGCACTGACCCGGCATTTATCCGATGCTTTCGACCCTCGAGTTTCCAATCTGATCTTGGACGGCGAGATGGTCACTTGGGATCCAAAGATCGACAAGATGGTGCCTTTCGGTACACTCAAGACGGCCGCCTTGCTTGGCCAAAAGACACCATTCGACAACACAAACGAGCGGCCCCTCTTTCGCATCTTCGACATACTGTACCTGAATGACACAGCTCTGACCAAGAACTCGTTGCAAGATCGCCGCAAGGCGCTAGCCACAGTTGTCCGTGATGTCCATCGTAGGCTCGAAATTCATCCCTACGAGGAAGCAACTTCTGCCGATGCCATCGAGCCGTTGTTGCGCAAGGTTGTAGCTGACTCGTCGGAGGGTCTTGTGCTGAAGAATCCAAGATCAGTCTATCGTCTGAACAGTCGGAATAATGATTGGATCAAAGTGAAACCAGAGTACATGTCCGAGTTTGGCGAGTCACTGGACTGTGTGGTCATTGGCGGCTACTACGGCTCAGGACATCGGGGCGGCACCATCTCCAGTTTTCTTTGCGGCCTCAGGGTTGGCGAAAACCACATCAGGGCCGGGGCCAATCCAGAAAAGTGCATCAGTTTTTTCAAGGTGGGCGGTGGCTTCAAGGCCGAGGACTATGCGCAGATCCGCCATGCAACAGAGGGAAAATGGATGGACTGGGACCCAAAGAAACCCCCAAGCGAGTTTATTGAGCTCGGTGGCGGCGAAAAGTACCAGTACGAACGGCCTGACGTTTGGATACGACCAAGAGACTCGGTTGTTGTCTCGGTCAAGGCGGCCAGCATCGGTGTATCCCCTCAGTTCGCCATGCAGATTACCCTCCGCTTTCCCAGATTCCGCCGGCTGCGGACCGATAGGTCGTGGGACTCTGCTCTGGATGTAGACGGCTTCAACAAGCTCAAAGAAGATGCCGAGCATCAAGCCAAGGAGAAGAAGGAAATGAAGATTGAGGATCGGAAGCGCAGGCCGCAGAAGAGGGCCAGGCGCGAAATATTGATTGCTGGACAGGATCCAGATACGGTCATGGCAGGTGAAAAGCCCGCAGCTGGCCAGACACAGACAAGCCAGACAAAGAGCGTGTTTGAAGGTTTGAATTTTTGTGTCATGACTGACTGCGTCAAACCCGTTAGAAAGACCAAAGCTCAGCTCGAGTCTTTGATAAAAGCCCATGGCGGAACACTCTCCCAACAGACGAACCCCCAACCTAGAAAGCACCTGATTGCGGATAAAAATGGCATCAAGGTGGCGAGCCTTCTCAAGCGTGACAGCGAAGTGGACATTATCAGGCCGAACTGGATCTTGGACTGTCTTGATCAAGACGGCGTGGAGTTCCTCCTGCCCATCGAAGAGAAGCATCTCTTCAATGCTTCGGAAGCTACCAAGCGGACTGCGGAGTCCCAGGTGGATGAGTATGGCGATAGCTACATGCGCACTATAGGCGTTGAAGAGTTGAAGGATATCGCAGAGGGCATTCCCAAGTTTGAATACACAGACAGCTTTGACGTCGACGGGTTCCTAGACGACTTGGAATCGGCAGGGTGTGAGATGGCGGGATCTGGGTTCGTATTCAGACGCTGCGTAGTGCACGTTGATGGTGTAGCTGGGACGCCAAAGCACCGCCTCGACGTGCTGCGAAACTACATCCGCTTTGGCGGCGGGGCCATATTGGACAATATGAAGTCGCAAGGTCTCACGCATGTCGTGGTGGTGGGCGATCCTGATGAGGGGGCGGCTTCCAGGGAGTTGGCAGCTGAGATGAGGCACCACATGAGCCTGATACGACGGCTACCGAGGCTGGTCACGCAGCAGTGGGTTTATGAGAGCTGGAAGGAGAAGACTTTGCTAGACGAGGAGGCATATGTGCCGTTATGATTGATGAATAATGATTATGATTGATGAGTGGACGGTTCTCAAGGCCCTTTCTTGGAACTTTTAGTCTGATGCTACACAGTGCAGTGAATAAATAGCATACAAACAGACCTCGGCCCGGGCCTAATACGTAGCTTCTCCGCCGACTCAAGATCCATCATCCTTTCACTTGCCAATAGTGAGGAACAGACGATCACCAACATCGCCCAAGCCAGGCCTCAACATGCCGCGGTCGGTAAGCTCCCGATCGATGCCGGCGACCCAGATCTCGACACCCTCGGGCCACTCGTCGGCGGCACGCTTGATGCCCTCGGCGGCGGCGATGACGCTGAGCACGACGATGCGGCGGGCGCCCCACTCCCGCAGGGTCTGGATGGCGGCGGCGCAGGTTCCGCCCGTGGCGATGACGGGGTCCAGGATGAAGGCCAGGCTCGGGACCTGATCGGCATTGCCGGCGGCGCCCTGAGGCAGGTGGTTGGGGAGGTTGTTGTAGTACTCGACGGGCTCGAGGGTCGTCGGCTCCCGGTACAGGCCCAGGTGGTGGACTGGGACGGGATCCGGCAGGAGGGTTTGGACGGCTGGTGTTTTTGGAGAGGGGTTGGTTGGGTGTTAATGTAAGTTGGGTAGAGCGTGATGGTTTATAGTGTGGGGAAAGATGAGGGGATATTAGAAGGAATGGGGGAGTCGGGAAAAGTATGTGGTGGTTGATGACCACAAGCGGGTTTCTTTTTTTTTTTTTGGATTATAACATGCGAGAAGAAGACTGAAAATAAAGATAAACAAATTATACACACCTTCAGTCATTGCCAGGCCCGATCTCAAAATGGGCACAAGGCAGATGGTCTCGGGTGTAATGACGCTGGTGGTGTACTCTGCACCGATGGGCGATACATCCTTTAGGAGTATATTATCAGCAATATGTCGTTTGTATTTATTGTTGAGAATAATTATAGTACTCCAGAACCAACCTTGGGACCATCGACGACCTTGAGAGTGGAGCTCATGGCCTCGCTGGCGATGAACAACGAAATATCGCTGACGAGGCTCTTGACCTCCTTTGCACTGGCATTCTTGGAACGAAGCTGGCTCAACTTTGCCCTCAGGCAAGGGTGCTGTGAGACGCGGACGTTTGATGGCAGATCCATTCTGAGGAGTATATTGTAATGACTTGGTTGGGGCGGGAGGGTTTGGACGTGGCAAGACGAATTGATTGGAGTCGCGGGACTTGGGGTAAGGTGAGACAGATAGCTTGAGAACTGGTTGTA